>NW_027001888.1:0-6953 GCF_036934945.1 Oncorhynchus masou masou
GACACACCTGTATTTGGGGAGTTTCTCCCATTCTTCTCTGCAGATCCTCTCAAGCTCTGTCAGGTTGGATGGGGAGCGTTGCTGCACTGCTATTTTCAGGTCTCTCCAGATATGTTCTAGAGGTCGACCGATTAATCGGAATGGCCAATTAATTAGGGCCAATTTCAAGTTTTATAACATCATTTTTGGACAACGATCATTGGCCGTTAAAAAAAAAGTATATATATTTTTTTACAGCTTTCTTTAACTAGGCAAGTCAGTTAAGAACACATTCTTATTTTCAATGACGGCCTAGGAATGGTGGAGTTAACTGCCTTGTTCAGGGGCAGATCAGGGGATTGATCTTGCAACCTTCCGATTCTAGTCCAATGCTCTTGCCTTACATTGCACTCCACGAGTGAGCCTGCGTGGGAGGACTACCTGTTATGCGAGTGCAGCAAGAAGCCAAGGTAAATTGCTAGCTAGCATTAAACTTATTTATAAAAAAACAATCAATCTTAACATAATCACTAGTTAACTACACATGGTTGATGATATTACTAGCTTATCTAGCGTGTCCTGCGTTGCATATAATCGATGTGGTGCCTGTTAATTTCTCATCAAATCACAGCCTACTTCACCAAACAGGTGATGATTTAACAAGCATTCGCAAAAAAAGCACTGTTGTTGCACGAATGTACCTAACCATAAACATCAATGCCTTTCTTTAAAATCAATACACAAGTATATATTTTTAAACCTGCATATTTAGGTAATATTGCCTGCCAACATTAATTTATTTTAACTAGGGAAATTGTGTCACTTCTCTTGCATTCCGTGCAAGTAGTCAGGGTATATGCTGCGGTTTGGGCCGCCTGGCTCGTTGCGAACTGTGTGAAGACCATTTATTCCTAACAAAGACCGAAATTAATTTGCCAGAATTGTACATAATTATGACATAACATTGAAGGTTCCGGGTTGGAGCGAGCGGTCGCATCTACACTTCGGTCCGCAGGTAGTATAACTTTTCATTACATTTTCATTACATTTCATTATAGTACAACGGTTTGATTTGTCTAATCTTAGCAATTTCTTCTTAGCTAGCTACATAGCCGTCTTTGTATCAAGATAATTGCATAATTAATAAGTATTTCGTCGTCCTAACGTATCTGCCCAGCAGCTAGCTAAGCAGCTAGCTAACATCCACTGTCCACCAGCACTGTAGAAACTATTACACTCAACTGAACGACTCGATTAGCGTAGTGTCAGCTAGCTACATAGTTGTCTTCGCTGTCTTCGTATCCAAGATAATTGTGTAGTTTAGAGTGTGTAGACTTAGAGTGATTATCTCCAATTTACCGAGGTTAGCTAGCCAGCTATTTGTCGTCCTTAACGTAGGAGATGCTTCTAGCTAGCTAGCCAACAGCTAGCCAACCTCCACCGAATTGAACTTCAACTACCCGGTCAACATTCCGCCGCTCCACAGGTAGTATCACATTTTCATTTTCACTTCATTACAGTACAACGGCTTGATTTGTTTGATCGTAGCTAGCCAGCTACATAGCCGTCTTTGTTTCTAAGACAATTGTGTAGTCTAGAGCGATTTTCTAGGTTAGCTGGCCAGCTATTGTCGTTCTTTTAACGTAGCTAGCCAGCTAGCCCCGAATAGCAGCACTGTAGAAACTATTACAGTACAACGGTTTGATTTGTTTGATCGTAGCTAGCTACATAGCCGTCTTTGTATCTAAGACAATTGTGTAGCCTAGAGCGATTTTCTAGGTTAGTTAGCCAGCTATTGTCGTTCTTTTAAGGTAACGTAACGCAATCAACCTGCTAGCTAGCCAGCTAGCCCCAGAATAACAGCACTGTAGAAACTATTACACTCGACGAACTGACTTGATTAGTGTGACAATAACACATACACAACCACTACCAGCTAGCCTACAAAGTCAACAACGCAGCCTGCCAGCTAGCCTACTCAGCAGTACTGTAGCATTTCAATCATTTTAGTCAATAAGATTCTTGCTACGTAAGCTTAACTTTCTGAACATTCGAGACGTGTAGTCCACTTGTCATTCCAATCTCCTTTGCATTAGCGTAGCCTCTTCTGTAGCCTGTCAACTATGTGTCTATCTATCCCTGTTCTCTCCTCTCTGCACAGACCATACAAACGCTCCACACCGCGTGGCCGCGGCCACCCTAATCTGGTGGTCCCAGCGCGCACGACCCACGTGGAGTTCCAGGTCTCCGGTAGCCTCTGGAACTGCCGATCTGCGGCCAACAAGGCAGAGTTCATCTCAGCCTATGCCTCCCTCCAGTCCCTCGACTTCTTGGCACTGACGGAAACATGGATCACCACAGATAACACTGCTACTCCTACTGCTCTCTCTTCGTCCGCCCACGTGTTCTCGCACACCCCGAGAGCTTCTGGTCAGCGGGGTGGTGGCACCGGGATCCTCATCTCTCCCAAGTGGTCATTCTCTCTCTCTCCCCTTACCCATCTGTCTATCGCCTCCTTTGAATTCCATGCTGTCACAGTTACCAGCCCTTTCAAGCTTAACATCCTTATCATTTATCGCCCTCCAGGTTCCCTCGGAGAGTTCATCAATGAGCTTGATGCCTTGATAAGCTCCTTCCCTGAGGACGGCTCACCTCTCACAGTCCTGGGCGACTTTAACCTCCCCACGTCTACCTTTGACTCATTCCTCTCTGCCTCCTTCTTTCCACTCCTCTCCTCTTTTGACCTCAACCTCTCACCTTCCCCCCCTACTCACAAGGCAGGCAATACGCTCGACCTCATCTTTACTAGATGCTGTTCTTCCACTAACCTCATTGCAACTCCCCTCCAAGTCTCCGACCACTACCTTGTATCCTTTTCCCTCTCGCTCTCATCCAACACTTCCCACACTGCCCCTACTCGGATGGTATCGTGCCGTCCCAACCTTCGCTCTCTCTCCCCCGCTACACTCTCCTCTTCCATCCTATCATCTCTTCCCACTGCTCATACCTTCTCCAACCTATCTCCTGATTCTGCCTCCTCAACCCTCCTCTCTTCCCTTTCTGCATCCTTTGACTCTCTATGTCCCCTATCCTCCAGGCCGGCTCGGTCCTCCCCTCCCGCTCCGTGGCTCGATGACTCATTGCGAGCTCACAGAACAGAGCTCCGGGCAGCCGAGCGGAAATGGAGGAAAACTCGCCTCCCTGCAGACCTGGCATCCTTTCACTCCCTCCTCTCTACATTTTCCTCCTCTGTCTCTGCTGCTAAAGCCACTTTTTACCACTCTAAATTCCAAGCATCTGCCTCTAACCCTAGGAAGCTCTTTGCCACCTTCTCCTCCCTCCTGAATCCTCCCCCCTCCCCCCTCCTCCGTCTCTGCAGATGACTTCGTCAACCATTTTGAAAAGAAGGTCGACGACATCCGATCCTCCTTTGCTAAGTCAAACGACACCGCTGGTTCTGCTCACACTGCCCTACCCTGTGCTCTGACCTCTTTCTCCCTCTCTCTCCAGATGAAATCTCGCTTCTTGTGACGGCCGGCCCCCCAACAACCTGCCCGCTCGACCCTATCCCCTCCTCTCTTCTCCAGACCATTTCCGGAGACCTTCTCCCTTACCTCACCTCGCTCATCAACTCATCCCTGACCGCTGGCTACGTCCCTTCCGTCTTCAAGAGAGCGAGAGTTGCACCCCTTCTGAAAAAACCTACACTCGATCCCTCCGATGTCAACAACTACAGACCAGTATCCCTTCTTTCTTTTCTCTCCAAAACTCTTGAACGTGCCGTCCTTGGCCAGCTCTCCCGCTATCTCTCTCAGAATGACCTTCTTGATCCAAATCAGTCAGGTTTCAAGACTAGTCATTCAACTGAGACTGCTCTTCTCTGTATCACGGAGGCGCTCCGCACTGCTAAAGCTAACTCTCTCTCTTCTGCTCTCATCCTTCTAGACCTATCGGCTGCCTTCGATACTGTGAACCATCAGATCCTCCTCTCCACCCTCTCCGAGTTGGGCATCTCCGGCGCGGCCCACGCTGGATTGCGTCCTACCTGACAGGTCGCTCCCTGCCAGGTGGCGTGGCGAGAATCTGTCTCCTCGCCATGCGCTCTCACCACTGGTGTCCCCAGGGCTCTGTTCTAGGCCCTCTCCTATTCTCGCTATACACCAAGTCACTTGGCTCTGTCATAACCTCACATGGTCTCTCCTATCATTGCTAAGTGCAGACGCACAATAATAATTAATCTTCCTTTCCCTTCTGATGACCAGGTGGCGAATCGCATCTCTGCATGTCTGGCAGACATATCATGTGTGGATGACGGATCACCACCTCAAGCTGAACCTCGGCAAGACGGAGCTGCTCTTCCTCCGGGGAAGGACTGCCCGTTCCATGATCTCGCCATCACGGTTGACAACTCCATTGTGGCCCTTCCTCCCAGAGCGCTAAGAACCCGCTGATCCTGGACAACACCCTGTCGTTCTCAACCAACATCATGAGCGGTGGCCCGTTCCTGTAGACCATGCTCTACAACATCCGCAGAGTACGACCCTGCCTCACACAGGAAGCGGCGCAGGTCCTAATCCAGGCACTTGTCATCTCCCGTCTGGATTACTGCAACTCGCTGTTGGCTGGGCTCCCTGCCTGTGCCATTAAACCCCTTCAACTCATCCAGAACGCCGCAGCCCGTCTGGTGTTCAACCTTCCCAAGTTCTCTCACGTCACCCCGCTCCTCCGCTCTCTCCACTGGCTTCCAGTTGAAGCTCGCATCCGCTACAAGACCATGGTGCTTGCCTACGGAGCTGTGAGGGGAACGGCACCGCAGTACCTCCAGGCTCTGATCAGGCCCTACACCCAAGCAAGGGCACTGCGTTCATCCACCTCTGGCCTGCTCGCCTCCCTACCACTGAGGAAGTACAGTTCCCGCTCAGCCCAGTCAAAACTGTTCGCTGCTCTGGCCCCCAATGGTGGAACAAACTCCCTCACGACGCCAGGACAGCGGAGTCAATCACCACCTTCCGGAGACACCTGAAACCCCACCTCAAGGAACAGGATAGGACAAGTAACTCTTCTGCCCCCACGAGATTTAGATGCACTATTGTAAAGTGGCTGTTCCACTGATGTCAGAAGGTGAATTCACCAATTTGTAAGTCGCTTCTGGATAAGAGCGTCTGCTAAAATGACTTAAATGTAAATGTAACAGCAACATGGGGACTTAGGAGTTTGCCACTGTTAGATAAAATACGGAACGGTTCCGTATCTTCACTGAAAGAATAAACGTTTTCTTTTCAAATGATGTTTCCGGATTTGACCATTTAATGACCTAAGGCTCGTATTGTGTGTGTGTCATTATGTTGTACTTGGGTCTATGATTTGATATTTGATAGAGCAGTCTGGCTGAGCGGTGGTAGGCAGCAGCAGGCTCGCACGATGGGTATGATGCTTGAGGGGGTGGCTGTTGTGATGTGTTTCTGGTTCGTGCCCAGGTATGAGCGAGGAGAGAGATGGAAGCTATACTGTTACACTGGCAATACTAAAGTGCCTATAAGAACATCCAATAGTCAAAGGTATATGAACTATAAAAGGTATAGAGAGAAATAGTACTATAATTCCTATAATAACCTCAACCTAAAACTTCTTATCTGGGAATATTAAAGATTCATGTTAAAAGGGACACCAGCTTTCATATGTTCTCATGTTCTGAGCAAGAAACTTAAACGCTAGCTTTTTACATGGCACATACAGTGGGGAGAACAGAGTATTTGATACACTGCCGATTTTGCAGGTTTCCTACTTACAAAGCATGTAGAGGTCTGTGGTGTTTTTATCATAGGTACATTTCAACTGTGAGAGACGGAATGTAAAATAAAAATCCAGAAAATCATATTGTATGATTTTTAAGTAATTAATTTGCATTTTATTGTATGACATAAGTATTTGATCATCTACCAACCAGTAAGAATTCCGGCTCTCACAGACCTGTTAGTTTTTCTTTAAGAAGCCCTCCTGTTCTCCACTCATTACCTGTATTAACTGCACCTGTTAGAACTTGTTACCTGTATAAAAGACACCTGTCCACACACTCAATCAAACAGACTCCAACCTCTCCACAATGACCAAGACCAGAGAGCTGTGTAAGGACATCAGGGATAAAATTGTAGACCTGCACAAGGCTGGGATGGGCTACAGGACAATAGGCAAGCAGCTTGGTGAGAAGATGGAAGAAGTTCAAGATGACGGTCGATTCCCCTCGGTCTGGGGCTCCATGCAAGATCTCACCTTGTGGGGCATCAATGATCATGAGAAAGGTGAGGGATCAGCCCAGACCTACACGGCAGGACCTGGTCAATGATCTGAAGAGAGCTGGGACCACAGTCTCAAAGAAAACCATTAGTAACACACTACGCCGTCATGGATTAAAATCCTGCAGTGCACGCAAGGTCCCCCTGCTCAAGCCAGCGCATGTCCTGGCCTGTCTGAAGTTTGCCAATGACCATCTGGATGTTCCCGAGGAGGAATGGGAGAAGGTCATGTGGTCTGGTAAGACAAAAATAGAGCTTTTTGGTCTAAACTCCACTTGCCGTGTTTGGAGGAAGAAGAAGGATGAGTACAACCCCAAGAACACCATCCCAACCGTGAAGCATGGAGGTGGAAACATCATTCTTTGGAGATGCTTTTCTGCAAAGGGGAGAGGACGACTGCACCGTATTGAGGGGAGGATGGATGGGGCCATGTATCGCGAGATCTTGGCCAACAACCTCCTACCCTCAGTAAGAGCATTGAAGATGGGTCGTGGCTGGGTCTTCCAGTATGGCAATGACCCGAACACACAGCCAGGACAATTAAGGAGTGGCTCCATAAGAAGCATCTCAAGGTCCTGGAGTGGCAAAGGGTCTCATAGCAAAGGGTCTGAAAACTTATGAAAATAAGATATTTATTTTTTTAAATAAATTTGCAAAAATTTCTCAACCTGTTTTTGCTTT
>NW_027001889.1:0-90302 GCF_036934945.1 Oncorhynchus masou masou
ACAATTTAGGAGTTTCAACAACATTAAAAAACATTCAAGAAGTATGTAGATAGCAGGAGCAGTTGAATGTTTACTTATTAAGAGAGTGGAAAGAAATGTCTTCATGAAGCCTAATTTGTTGAACTCACTGATATAAGTTGCATTCTGGAAGGTGGTTTGAGTGGTCGTGAATTGAGGAGACAATTGCTTCTTGACGGCACCAAGGACATCATCCTCAGTGGGGACTGGTGTTTTGACCTTGAATATCAGTTTAACAAAAACTCCCACTGTGCCGAATCTAAGAGAAAATAATAATACATGGAAAATGACATTTCCTAAAGAAAATGTGTGTACTTGCTAGCTTGTCTTAAAGTAATCATGGTTGTAAAATAAGTTACAGGATTGGTAGTCACTGCAGTGATAATGGTAGTGACTGGTTATAATTGGAAAAAGAAAGTCGATGGAAAGATTGATTGATGGATAGGATAGGATAGCCTGAACATATGAAAGTTGGTTCGGTCTCTCAAGCTTGAACGGTTCAAAAGTTAATATTATTTTTGGTGGGTTATTATATGCTAAATAATATTAATATAATGACACAAGCATGGATATACAAGGATATACACAGTATATGTTCTTTGAATTGTATGAAATAATTACACTAAATTATCTTGCATACCTAGTTGTTGATGTCATAGAAGTTGAGATATAAGTTGAAGTTCTGGTTGTCGATGTTGGAAGTACAATTGTGCTTGTACTTGTAGGTGATGCAGTTGTAGTGCTTGTTGGAGGATGAGAACTACCAGTTGTGGTTGTGGTTGTAAGACCTGCAGAATTAATTGATATAATTGTGGTCGTAGGACCAACTATTGTTGTCAAAGGATTTACAGTTGTTGAAGAAAGAGCTGTTGTAGTTGTAGAAGGTGCTGCACTGGTTGTCGTGGTACGTTCTGCAGTCTGAGGAGCTGCAGGTGATGTCGTAGAGGCAGCTGCTGTGGTTGAAGTAGAAGCTACAGTTGTTGTATCAGGACCTGTAGTTGTGATTGTTGCAGTAATAACAGCAGGTGGAGTGATCATCGGAGCAACAGTTGTAGGAACTGCAGGTGTTGTAGTAGGGGCTGATGTTGTGGTTGTCATAGGAGCTGAAGTTGTAGTTGTTGTAGAAGGTGCTGCAGTCACTGTGGTCGTAATAACAGCAGTTGTTGTAGTAGGAGTTGCACTGGTTGTCATAATAGGTTCTGGAGTTGCAGTGGTCGTAGGAGCAGCAGTTGTTGTAGTTAGGGCTGCAGTGGTTGTTGTAGATGCTAAAGCTGTTGTAGGAGCTGCAGTTGTCGTGGGAGCTACAGTTGTTGCAGTTGCTGTTGTTCTGGTTGTCGTAGGAGCTGAAGTTGTAGTTGTAGCAGGAGCTGCAGTGGTTGTCGTAATAGGTTCTGGAGTTGCAGTGGTCGTAGGAGCAGCAGTTGTTGTAGTTAGAGCTGCAGTGGCTGTCGAAGAGGGAGCTGCTGTGGTTGAAGTGGACGCTAAAGTTGTTGTAGGAGCTGCAGTTGTCGTGGGAGCTACAGTTGTTGTAGGTGTCACTGTTGTGGTTGTCGTAGGAGGTGAAGTTGTAGTTGTTGTAGCAGGAGCTGCAGTGGTTGTCGTAATAGGTTCTGGATTTGTAGTGGTCGTTTGAGCAGCAGTTGTTGTAGTTAGAGCTGCAGTGGTTGTTGTAGAGGCAGCTGCTGTGGTTGAAGCAGATGATAAAGTTGTTGTAGGACCTGCAGTTGGCATGGGAGCTACAGTTGTTGTAGGTGTAGCTGTTGTGGTTGTCGTAGGAGCTGAAGCTGTAGTTGTTGTAGCAGGAGCTGCAGTGGTTGTCATAATAGGTTCTGGAGTTGTAGTGTTCGTTTGAGCAGCAGTTGTTGTAGTTAGAGCTGCAGTGGTTGTCGTAGAGGCAGCTGCTGTGGTTGAAGTAGATGATAAAGTTGTTGTAGGAGCTGCAGTTGTTGTAGGTGTAGCTGTTGTGGTCGTCGTAGGAGCTGAAGTTGTAGTTGTTGTAGAAGGTGCTGCAGTCACTGTGGTCGTGAGAACAGCAGTTGTTGTCGTAAGAGCTGCACTGGTTATCGCAATAGGTTCTGGAGTTGCAGTGGTCGTAGGAGCAGCAGTTGTTGTAGTTAGAGCTGCAGTGGTTGTTGTAGAGGCAGCTGCTGTGGTTGAAGTAGATGATAAAGTTGTTGTAGGAGCTGCAGTTGTCGTGGGAGCTACAGTTGTTGTAGGTGAAGCTGTTGTGATTGTCGTAGAAGCTGAAATTGTAGTTGTTGTAGAAGGTGCTGCAGTCACTTCGGTCGTTAGAACAGCAGCTGTTGTCGTAGGAGCTGCACTGCTTGTCGTAATAGGTTCTGGAGTTGCAGTGGTCGTAGGAGCAGCAGTTGTTGTAGTTAGAGCTGCAGTGGCTGTCGAAGAGGCAGCTGCTGTGGTTGAAGTGGATGCTAAAGTTGTTGTAGGAGCTACAGTTGTTGTAGTTGCTGCTGTTGTGGTTGTTGTAGGAGCTGAAGTTGTAGTTGTAGCAGGAGCTGTAGTGGTTGTCGTAATAGGTTCTGGAGTTGTAGTGGTCGTTTGAGCAGCAGTTGTTGTAGTTAGAGCTGCAGTGGTTGTTGTAGAGGCAGCTGCTGTGGTTGAAGTAGATGATAAAGTTGTTGTAGGAGCTGCAGTTGTCGTGGGAGCTACAGTTGTTGTAGGTGTAGCTGTTGTGGTTGTCGTAGGAGCTGAAGTTGTAGTTGTTGTAGAAGGTGCTGCAGTCACTGTGGTCATGAGAACAGCAGTTGTTGTAGTTAGAGCTGCAGTGGCTGTCGAAGAGGGAGCTGCTGTGGTTGAAGTGGACGCTAAAGTTGTTGTAGGAGCTGCAGTTGTCGTGGGAGCTACAGTTGTTGTAGGTGTCACTGTTGTGGTTGTCATAGGAGGTGAAGTTGTAGTTGTTGTAGCAGGAGCTGCAGTGGTTGTCGTAATAGGTTCTGGATTTGTAGTGGTCGTTTGAGCAGCAGTTGTTGTAGTTAGAGCTGCAGTGGTTGTTGTAGAGGCAGCTGCTGTGGTTGAAGCAGATGATAAAGTTGTTGTAGGACCTGCAGTTGTTGTAGTTGCTGTTGTTGTGGTTGTCGTAGGAGCTGAAGTTGTAGTTGTTGTAGAAGGTGCTGCAGTCACTGTGGTCGTTAGAACAGCAGTTGTTGTCGTAGGAGCTGCACTGGTTGTCGTAATAGGTTCTGGAATTGCAGTGGTCGTAGGAGCAGCAGTTGTTGTAGTTAGAGCTGCAGTGGCTGTTGAAGAGGCAGCTGCTGTGGTTGAAGTGGACGCTAAAGTTGGTGTAGGAGCTACAGTTGTTGTCGTTGCTGTTGTTGTGGTTGTCGTAGGAGCTGAAGTTGTAGTTGTAGCAGGAGCTGCAGTGGTTGTTGTAATAGGTTCTGGAGTTGTAGTGGTCGTTTGAGCAGCAGTTGTTGTAGTTAGAGCTGCAGTGGCTGTCGAAGAGGCAGCTGCTGTGGTTGAAGTGGACGCTAATGTTGTTGTAGGAGCTGCAGTTGTCGTGGGAGCTACAGTTGTTGTAGGTGTCACTGTTGTGGTTGTCGTAGGAGGTAAAGTTGTAGTTGTTGTAGCAGGAGCTGCAGTGGTTGTCGTAATAGGTTCTGGAGTTGTAGTGGTCGTTTGAGCAGCAGTTGTTGTAGTTAGAGCTGCAGAAGTTGTCGTAGAGGCAGCTGCTGTGGTTGAAGTAGATGATAAAGTTGTTGTAGGTGAAGCTGTTGTGATTGTCGTAGAAGCTGAAATTGTAGTTGTTGTAGAAGGTGCTGCAGTCACTTCGGTCGTTAGAACAGCAGCTGTTGTCGTAGGAGCTGCACTGCTTGTCGTAATAGGTTCTGGGGTTGCAGTGGTCGTAGGAGCAGCAGTTGTTGTAGTTAGAGCTGCAGAAGTTGTCGTAGAGGCAGCTGCTGTGGTTGAAGTAGATGATAAAGTTGTTGTAGGAGCTGCAGTTGTTGTAGGTGTAGCTGTTGTGGTCGTCGTAGGAGCTGAAGTTGTAGTTGTTGTAGAAGGTGCTGCAGTCACTGTGGTCGTTAGAACAGCAGCTGTTGTCGTAGGAGCTGCACTGCTTGTCGTAATAGGTTCTGGAGTTGCAGTGGTCGTAGGAGCAGCAGTTGTTGTAGTTAGAGCTGCAGTGGCTGTCGAAGAGGCAGCTGCTGTGGTTGAAGTGGACGCTAAAGTTGTTGTAGGAGCTACAGTTGTTGTAGTTGCTGCTGTTGTGGTTGTTGTAGGAGCTGAAGTTGTAGTTGTAGCAGGAGCTGTAGTGGTTGTCGTAATAGGTTCTGGAGTTGTAGTGGTCGTTTGAGCAGCAGTTGTTGTAGTTAGAGCTGCAGTTGTTGTTGTAGAGGCAGCTGCTGTGGTTGAAGTAGATGATAAAGTTGTTGTAGGAGCTGCAGTTGTCATGGGAGCTATAGTTGTTGTAGGTGAAGCTGTTGTGGTTGTCGTAGGAGCTGAAGTTGTAGTTGTTGTAGAAGGTGCTGCAGTCACTGTGGTCGTTAGAACAGCAGTTGTTGTCGTAGGAGCTGCACTGGTTGTCGTAATAGTTTCTGGAATTGCAGTGGTCGTAGGAGCAGCAGTTTTTGTAGTTAGAGCTGCAGTGGTTGTTGTAGAGGCAGCTGCTGTGGTTGAAGTAGATGATAAAGTTGTTGTAGGAGCTGCAGTTGTCATGGGAGCTATAGTTGTTGTAGGTGAAGCTGTTGTGATTGTCGTAGAAGCTGAAATTGTAGTTGTTGTAGAAGGTGCTGCAGTCACTTCGGTCGTTAGAACAGCAGCTGTTGTCGTAGGAGCTGCACTGCTTGTCGTAATAGGTTCTGGAGTTGCAGTGGTCGTAGGAGCAGCAGTTGTTGTAGTTAGAGCTGCAGTGGCTGTCGAAGAGGCAGCTGCTGTGGTTGAAGTGGATGCTAAAGTTGTTGTAGGAGCTACAGTTGTTGTAGTTGCTGCTGTTGTGGTTGTTGTAGGAGCTGAAGTTGTAGTTGTAGCAGGAGCTGTAGTGGTTGTTGTAATAGGTTCTGGAGTTGTAGTGGTCGTTTGAGCAGCAGTTGTTGTAGTTAGAGCTGCAGTGGTTGTTGTAGAGGCAGCTGCTGTGGTTGAAGTAGATGATAAAGTTGTTGTAGGAGCTGCAGTTGTCGTGGGAGCTACAGTTGTTGTAGGTGTAGCTGTTGTGGTTGTCGTAGGAGCTGAAGTTGTAGTTGTTGTAGAAGGTGCTGCAGTCACTGTGGTCGTGAGAACAGCAGTTGTTGTCGTAAGAGCTGCACTGGTTATCGCAATAGGTTCTGGAGTTGCAGTGGTCGTAGGAGCAGCAGTTGTTGTAGTTAGAGCTGCAGTGGCTGTCGAAGAGGCAGCTGCTGTGGTTGAAGTGAACGCTAAAGTTGTTGTAGGAGCTACAGTTGTTGTAGTTGCTGTTGTTGTGGTTGTCGTAGGAGCTGAAGTTGTAGTTGTAGCAGGAGCTGTAGTGGTTGTCGTAATAGGTTCTGGAGTTGCAGTGGTCGTTTGAGCAGCAGTTGTTGTAGTTAGAGCTGCAGAAGTTGTCGTAGAGGCAGCTGCTGTGGTTGAAGTAGATGATAAAGTTGTTGTAGGAGCTGCAGTTGTTGTAGGTGTAGCTGTTGTGGTCGTCGTAGGAGCTGAAGTTGTAGTTGTTGTAGAAGGTGCTGCAGTCACTGTGGTCGTTAGAACAGCAGCTGTTGTCGTAGGAGCTGCACTGCTTGTCGTAATAGGTTCTGGAGTTGCAGTGGTCGTAGGAGCTACAGTTGTTGTAGGTGTAGCTGTTGTGGTTGTGGTACGAGCTGAAGTTGTAGTTGTTGTAGAAGGTGCTGCAGTCACTGTGGTCGTGAGAACAGCAGTTGTTGTCGTAAGAGCTGCACTGGTTATCGCAATAGGTTCTGGAGTTGCAGTGGTCGTAGGAGCAGCAGTTGTTGTAGTTAGAGCTGCAGTGGTTGTTGTAGAGGCAGCTGCTGTGGTTGAAGTAGATGATGAAGTTGTTGTAGGAGCTGCAGTTGTCATGGGAGCTACAGTTGTTGTAGGTGAAGCTGTTGTGATTGTCGTAGAAGCTGAAATTGTAGTTGTTGTAGAAGGTGCTGCAGTCACTTCGGTCGTTAGAACAGCAGCTGTTGTCGTAGGAGCTGCACTGCTTGTCGTAATAGGTTCTGGAGTTGCAGTGGTCGTAGGAGCAGCAGTTGTTGTAGTTAGAGCTGCAGTGGCTGTCGAAGAGGCAGCTGCTGTGGTTGAAGTGGATGCTAAAGTTGTTGTAGGAGCTACAGTTGTTGTAGTTGCTGCTGTTGTGGTTGTCGTAGGAGCTGAAGTTGTAGTTGTTGTAGAAGGTGCTGCAGTCACTGTGGTCGTGAAAACAGCAGTTGTTGTCGTAGGAGCTGCACTGGTTATCGCAATAGGTTCTGGAGTTGCAGTGGTCGTAGGAGCAGCAGTTGTTGTAGGTGTAGCTGTTGTGGTTGTCGTAGGAGCTGAAGATGTAGTTGTTGTAGCAGGAGCTGCAGTGGTTGTCGTAATAGGTTCTGGAGTTGTAGTGGTCGTTTGAGCAGCAGTTGTTGTCATAGAGGCAGCTGCTGTGGTTGAAGTAGATGATAAAGTTGTTGTAGGAGCTACAGTTGTTGTAGTTGCTGTTGTTGTGGTTGTCGTAGGAGCTGTAGTTGTAGTTGTAGCAGGAGCTGTAGTGGTTGTCGCAATAGGTTCTGGAGTTGTAGTGGTCGTTTGAGCAGCAGTTGTTGTAGTTAGAACTGCAGTGTTCGTTGTAGAGGCATCTGCTGTGGTTGAAGTAGATGATAAAGTTGTTGTAGGAGCTGCAGTTGTCGTGGGAGCTACAGTTGTTGTAGGTGTAGCTGTTGTGGTTGTCGTAGGAGCTGAAGTTGTAGTTGTTGTAGAAGGTGCTGCAGTCACTGTGGTCGTGAGAACAGCAGTTGTTGTCGTAAGAGCTGCACTGGTTATCGCAATAGGTTCTGGAGTTGCAGTGGTCGTAGGAGCAGCAGTTGTTGTAGTTAGAGCTGCAGTGGCTGTCGAAGAGGCAGCTGCTGTGGTTGAAGTGAACGCTAAAGTTGTTGTAGGAGCTACAGTTGTTGTAGTTGCTGTTGTTGTGGTTGTCGTAGAAGCTGAAGTTGTAGTTGTAGCAGGAGCTGTAGTGGTTGTCGTAATAGGTTCTGGAGTTGTAGTGGTCGTTTGAGCAGCAGTTGTTGTAGTTAGAGCTGCAGTGGTTGTCGTAGAGGCAGCTGCTGTGGTTGAAGTAGATGATAAAGTTGTTGTAGGAGCTGCAGTTGTCGTGGGAGCTACAGTTGTTGTAGCTGTTGTGGTTGTCGTAGGAGCTGAAGATGTAGTTGTTGTAGCAGGAGCTGCAGTGGTTGTCGTAATAGGTTCTGGAGTTGTAGTGGTCGTTTGAGCAGCAGTTGTTGTAGTTAGAGCTGCAGTGGTTGTCGTAGAGGCAGCTGCTGTGGTTGAAGTAGATGATAAAGTTGTTGTAGGAGCTGCAGTTGTCGTGGGAGCTACAGTTGTTGTAGGTGTATCTGTTGTGGTTGTTGTAGGAGCTGAAGATGTAGTTGTTGTAGCAGGAGCTGCAGTGGTTGTCGTAATAGGTTCTGGAGTTGTAGTGGTCGTTTGAGCAGCAGTTGTTGTAGTTAGAGCTGCAGTGGTTGTCGTAGAGGCAGCTGCTGTGGTTGAAGTGAATGATAAAGTTGTTGTAGGAGCTGCAGTTGTTGTAGCTGTTGTGGTTGTCGTAGGAGCTGAAGTTGTAGTTGTTGTAGAAGGTGCTGCAGTCACTGTGGTCGTGAGAACAGCAGTTGTTGTCGTAGGAGCTGCACTGGTTATCGCAATAGGTTCTGGAGTTGCAGTGGTCGTAGGAGCAGCAGTTGTTGTAGGTGTAGCTGTTGTGGTTGTCGTAGGAGCTGAAGATGTAGTTGTTGTAGCAGGAGCTGCAGTGGTTGTCGTAATAGGTTCTGGAGTTGTAGTGGTCGTTTGAGCAGCAGTTGTTGAAGTTAGAGCTGCAGTGGTTGTCGTAGAGGCAGCTGCTGTGGTTGAAGTAGATGATAAAGTTGTTGTAGGAGCTGCAGTTGTCGTGGGAGCTACAGTTGTTGTAGGTGTAGCTGTTGTGGTTGTCGTAGGAGCTGAAGTTGTAGTTGTTGTAGAAGGTGCTGCAGTCACTGTGGTCGTGAGAACAGCAGTTGTTGTCGTAAGAGCTGCACTGGTTATCGCAATAGGTTCTGGAGTTGCAGTGGTCGTAGGAGCAGCAGTTGTTGTAGTTAGAGCTGCAGTGGCTGTCGAAGAGGCAGCTGCTGTGGTTGAAGTGAACGCTAAAGTTGTTGTAGGAGCTACAGTTGTTGTAGTTGCTGTTGTTGTGGTTGTCGTAGGAGCTGAAGTTGTAGTTGTAGCAGGAGCTGTAGTGGTTGTCGTAATAGGTTCTGGAGTTGTAGTGGTCGTTTGAGCAGCAGTTGTTGTAGTTAGAGCTGCAGTGGTTGTCGTAGAGGCAGCTGCTGTGGTTGAAGTAGATGATAAAGTTGTTGTAGGAGCTGCAGTTGTCGTGGGAGCTACAGTTGTTGTAGCTGTTGTGGTTGTCGTAGGAGCTGAAGATGTAGTTGTTGTAGCAGGAGCTGCAGTGGTTGTCGTAATAGGTTCTGGAGTTGTAGTGGTCGTTTGAGCAGCAGTTGTTGTAGTTAGAGCTGCAGTGGTTGTCGTAGAGGCAGCTGCTGTGGTTGAAGTAGATGATAAAGTTGTTGTAGGAGCTGCAGTTGTCGTGGGAGCTACAGTTGTTGTAGGTGTATCTGTTGTGGTTGTTGTAGGAGCTGAAGATGTAGTTGTTGTAGCAGGAGCTGCAGTGGTTGTCGTAATAGGTTCTGGAGTTGTAGTGGTCGTTTGAGCAGCAGTTGTTGTAGTTAGAGCTGCAGTGGTTGTCGTAGAGGCAGCTGCTGTGGTTGAAGTGAATGATAAAGTTGTTGTAGGAGCTGCAGTTGTTGTAGCTGTTGTGGTTGTCGTAGGAGCTGAAGTTGTAGTTGTTGTAGAAGGTGCTGCAGTCACTGTGGTCGTGAGAACAGCAGTTGTTGTCGTAGGAGCTGCACTGGTTATCGCAATAGGTTCTGGAGTTGCAGTGGTCGTAGGAGCAGCAGTTGTTGTAGGTGTAGCTGTTGTGGTTGTCGTAGGAGCTGAAGATGTAGTTGTTGTAGCAGGAGCTGCAGTGGTTGTCGTAATAGGTTCTGGAGTTGTAGTGGTCGTTTGAGCAGCAGTTGTTGAAGTTAGAGCTGCAGTGGTTGTCGTAGAGGCAGCTGCTGTGGTTGAAGTAGATGATAAAGTTGTTGTAGGAGCTGCAGTTGTCGTGGGAGCTACAGTTGTTGTAGGTGTAGCTGTTGTGGTTGTCGTAGGAGCTGAAGTTGTAGTTGTTGTAGAAGGTGCTGCAGTCACTGTGGTCGTGAGAACAGCAGTTGTTGTCGTAAGAGCTGCACTGGTTATCGCAATAGGTTCTGGAGTTGCAGTGGTCGTAGGAGCAGCAGTTGTTGTAGTTAGAGCTGCAGTGGCTGTCGAAGAGGCAGCTGCTGTGGTTGAAGTGAACGCTAAAGTTGTTGTAGGAGCTACAGTTGTTGTAGTTGCTGTTGTTGTGGTTGTCGTAGGAGCTGAAGTTGTAGTTGTAGCAGGAGCTGTAGTGGTTGTCGTAATAGGTTCTGGAGTTGTAGTGGTCGTTTGAGCAGCAGTTGTTGTAGTTAGAGCTGCAGTGGTTGTCGTAGAGGCAGCTGCTGTGGTTGAAGTAGATGATAAAGTTGTTGTAGGAGCTGCAGTTGTCGTGGGAGCTACAGTTGTTGTAGCTGTTGTGGTTGTCGTAGGAGCTGAAGATGTAGTTGTTGTAGCAGGAGCTGCAGTGGTTGTCGTAATAGGTTCTGGAGTTGTAGTGGTCGTTTGAGCAGCAGTTGTTGTAGTTAGAGCTGCAGTGGTTGTCGTAGAGGCAGCTGCTGTGGTTGAAGTGAATGATAAAGTTGTTGTAGGAGCTGCAGTTGTTGTAGCTGTTGTGGTTGTCGTAGGAGCTGAAGTTGTCATTATTGTAGAATGTGCTGCAGTCACTGTGGTCGTTAGAACAGCAGTTGTTGTTGTTGGAGCTGCACTGGTTGTCGTAGTAGGTTGTGTAGTTACAGTGGTCGTAGGAGCAGCAGTTGTTGGAGGTGCTGTTGTTGTGGTTGTTGTCGGAGCTGAAGTTGTAGTTGTTGTAGTTGTTGTAGCAGGAGCTGCAGTGGTTGTCGTAATAGGTTCTGGAGCTGAAGTGGTCGTAGGAGCAGCAGTTTTTGTTGTTAGGGCTGCAGTGGTTGTCGTAGATGCTAAAGCTGTTGTAGGAGCTGCAGTTGTCGTGGGAGCTACAGTTTTTGGAGGTGCTGTTGTTGTGGTTGTCGTAGGAGCTGAAGTTATAATTGCTGTAGCAGGAGCTGCAGTGGTTGTTGTAATAGGTTCTAGAGTTATAGTGGTCGTTGGAGCAGCAATTGTTGTAGTTAGAGCTGCTGTGGTTGTCGTAGATGCAGCTGCTGTGGTTGACGTAGAAGTTACAGTTGTTGTATCAGGAGCTGTAGTTGTGATTGTTGTAGTAAGTACAGCAGGTGGAGTGGTCGTGGGAGATACAGTTGTAGGAACTGCAGGTTTTGTAGTAGGTGCTATTGTTGTGGTTGTCGTAGGAGCTGAAGTTGTCGTTGTTGTAGAAGGTGCTGTAGTCACTGTGGTCGTTAGAACAGCAGATGTTGTAGTAGGAGCTGCAGTTGTCGTGGCAGCTACAGTTGTTGTAGGTGCTGTTGTTGTGGTTGTCGTAGGAGCTGAAGTTGTAGTTGTTGTAGCAGGAACTGCAGTGGTTGTCGTAATAGGTTCTGGAGCTGTAGTGGTCGTAGGAGCAGCAGTTGTTGTTGTTAGGGCTGCATTGGTTGTTGTAGATGCTATAGCTGTTGTAGGAGCTGCAGTTGTCATGGCAGCTACAGTTGTTGTAGGTGCTGTTGTTGTGGTTGTCGTAGGAGCTGAAGTTGTAGTTGTTGTAGTAGGAGTTGCAGTGGTTGTCGTAATAGGTTCTGGAGCTGTAGTGGTCGTAGGAACAGCAGTTGTTGTTGTCAGGGCTGCAGTGGTTGTCGTAGATGCTATAGCTGTTGTAGGAGCTGCAGTTGTCGTGGCAGCTACAGTTGTTGTAGGTGCTGTTGTTGTGGTTGTCGTAGGAGCTGAAGTTGTCGTTATTGTAGAAGGTGCTGCAGTCACTGTGGTCGTTAGAACAGCAGTTGTTGTAGTAGGAGCTGCACTGGTTGTCGTAGTAGATTGTGGAGTTACAGTGGTCGTAGGAGCAGCAGTTGTTGGAGGTGCTGTTGTTGTGGTTGTTGTCGGAGCTGAAGTTGTAGTTGTTGTAGCAGGAACTGCAGTGTTTGTCGTAATAGGTTCTGGAGCTGTAGTGGTCGTAGGAGCAGCAGTTGTTGTTGTTAGGGCTGCATTGGTTGTTGTAGATGCTATAGCTGTTGTAGGAGCTGCAGTTTTCATGGCAGCTACAGTTGTTGTAGGTGCTGTTGTTGTGGTTGTCGTAGGAGCTGAAGTTGTAGTTGTTGTAGTAGGAGTTGCAGTGGTTGTCGTAATAGGTTCTGGAGCTGTAGTGGTCGTAGGAACAGCAGTTGTTGTTGTCAGGGCTGCAGTGGTTGTCGTAGATGCTAAAGCTGTTGTAGGAGCTGCAGTTGTCGTGGCAGCTACAGTTGTTGTAGGTGCTGTTGTTGTGGTTGTCGTAGGAGCTGAAGTTGTCGTTATTGTAGAAGGTGCTGCAGTCACTGTGGTCGTTAGAACAGCAGTTGTTGTAGTAGGAGCTGCACTGGTTGTCGTAGTAGATTGTGGAGTTACAGTGGTCGTAGGAGCAGCAGTTGTTGGAGGTGCTGTTGTTGTGGTTGTTGTCGGAGCTGAAGTTGTAGTTGTTGTAGCAGGAACTGCAGTGTTTGTCGTAATAGGTTCTGGAGCTGTAGTGGTCGTAGGAGCAGCAGTTGTTGTTGTTAGGGCTGCATTGGTTGTTGTAGATGCTATAGCTGTTGTAGGAGCTGCAGTTTTCATGGCAGCTACAGTTGTTGTAGGTGCTGTTGTTGTGGTTGTCGTAGGAGCTGAAGTTGTAGTTGTTGTAGTAGGAGTTGCAGTGGTTGTCGTAATAGGTTCTGGAGCTGTAGTGGTCGTAGGAACAGCAGTTGTTGTTGTCAGGGCTGCAGTGGTTGTCGTAGATGCTAAAGCTGTTGTAGGAGCTGCAGTTGTCGTGGGAGCTACAGTTGTTGGAGGTGCTGTTGTTGTGGTTCTCGTAGGAGCAGAAGTTGTAGTTGTTGTAGCAGGAGCTGCAGTGGTTGTCGTAATAGGTTCTGGAGCTGTAGTGGTCGTAGGAACAGCAGTTGTTGTTGTTAGGGCTGCAGTGGTTGTCGTAGATGCTAAAGCTGTTGTAGGAGCTGCAGTTGTCGTGGGAGCTACAGCTGTTGGAGGTGCTGTTGTTGTGGTTGTCGTAGGAGCTGAAGTTGTAGTTGTTGTAGCAGGAACTGCAGTGTTTGTCGTAAGAGGTTCTGGAGCTGTAGTGGTCGTAGGAGCAGCAGTTGTTGTTGTTAGGGCTGCATTGGTTGTTGTAGATGCTATAGCTGTTGTAGGAGCTGCAGTTGTCATGGCAGCTACAGTTGTTGTAGGTGCTGTTGTTGTGGTTGTCGTAGGAGCTGAAGCTGTAGTTGTTGTAGCAGGAGCTGCAGTGGTTGCAGTAATAGGTTCTGGAGCTGTAGTGGTCGTAGGAGCAGCAGTTGTTGTTGTTAGGGCTGCAGTGGTTGTCGTAGATGCTAAAGCTGTTGTAAGAGCTGCAGTTGTTGTGGGAGCTACAGCTGTTGGAGGTGCTGTTGTTGTGGTTGTCGTATGAGCTGGAGTTGTAGTTGTTGTAGCAGGAGCTGAAGTGGTTGTTGTAATAGGTTCTGGAGCTGTAGTGGTCGTAGGAGCAGCAGTTGTTGTTGTTAGGGCTGCATTGGTTGCCGTAGATGCTAAAGCTGTTGCAGGAGCTGCAGTTGTCGTGGCAGCTACAGTTGTTGTAGGTGCTGTTGTTGTGGTTGTCGTAGGAGCTGAAGTTGTCGTTATTGTAGAAGGTGCTGCAGTCACTGTGGTCATTAGAACAGCAGTTGTTGTAGTAGGAGCTGCAGTGGTTGAAGTAGTAGGTTGTGGAGTTACAGTGGTCGTAGGAGTAGCAGTTGTTGGAGGTGCTGTTGTTGTGGTTGTTGTCGGAGCTGAAGTTGTAGTTGTTGTAGCAGGAGCTGCAGTGGTTTAATAGGTTCTGGAGCTGTAGTGGTCGTAGGAGCAGCAGTTGTTGTTGTTAGGGCTGCATTGGTTGCCGTAGATGCTAAAGCTGTTGCAGGAGCTGCAGTTGTCGTGGCAGCTACAGTTGTTGTAGGTGCTGTTGTTGTGGTTGTCGTAGGAGCTGAAGTTGTCGTTATTGTAGAAGGTGCTGCAGTCACTGTGGTCATTAGAACAGCAGTTGTTGTAGTAGGAGCTGCAGTGGTTGAAGTAGTAGGTTGTGGAGTTACAGTGGTCGTAGGAGTAGCAGTTGTTGGAGGTGCTGTTGTTGTGGTTGTTGTCGGAGCTGAAGTTGTAGTTGTTGTAGCAGGAGCTGCAGTGGTTGCCGTAATAGGTTCTGGAGCTGTAGTGGTCGTAGGAGAAGCAGTTGTTGTTGTTAGGGCTGCAGTGGTTGTCGTAGATGCTAAAGCTGTTGTATGAGCAGCAGTTGTCGTGGGAGCTACAGTTGTTGGAGGTGCTGTTGTTGTGGTTCTTGTAGGAGCAGAAGTTGTAGTTGTTGTAGCAGGAGCTGCAGTGGTTGTCGTAATAGGTTCTGGAGCTGTAGTGGTCGTAGGAACAGCAGTTGTTGTTGTTAGGGCTGCAGTGGTTGTCGTAGATGCTAAAGCTGTTGTAGGAGCTGCAGTTGTCGTGGGAGCTACAGCTGTTGGAGGTGCTGTTGTTGTGGTTGTCGTAGGAGCTGAAGTTGTAGTTGTTGTAGCAGGAACTGCAGTGTTTGTCGTAATAGGTTCTAGAGCTGTAGTGGTCGTAGGAGCAGCAGTTGTTGTTGTTAGGGCTGCATTGGTTGTTGTAGATGCTATAGCTGTTGTAGGAGCTGCAGTTGTCATTGCAGCTACAGTTGTTGTAGGTGCTGTTGTTGTGGTTGTCGTAGGAGCTGAAGTTGTAGTTGTTGTAGCAGGAGCTGCAGTGGTTGCAGTAATAGGTTCTGGAGCTGTAGTGGTCGTAGGAGCAGCAGTTGTTGTTGTTAGGGCTGCAGTGGTTGTCGTAGATGCTAAAGCTGTTGTAAGAGCTGCAGTTGTTGTGGGAGCTACAGCTGTTGGAGGTGCTGTTGTTGTGGTTGTCGTATGAGCTGGAGTTGTAGTTGTTGTAGCAGGAGCTGAAGTGGTTGTTGTAATAGTTTCTGGAGCTGTAGTGGTCGTAGGAGCAGCAGTTGTTGTTGTTAGGGCTGCATTGGTTGCCGTAGATGCTAAAGCTGTTGTAGGAGCTGCAGTTGTCGTGGCAGCTACAGTTGTTGTAGGTGCTGTTGTTGTGGTTGTCGTAGGAGCTGAAGTTGTCGTTATTGTAGAAGGTGCTGCAGTCACTGTGGTCATTAGAACAGCAGTTGTTGTAGTAGGAGCTGCACTGGTTGAAGTAGTAGGTTGTGGAGTTACAGTGGTCGTAGGAGTAGCAGTTGTTGGAGGTGCTGTTGTTGTGGTTGTTGTCGGAGCTGACGTTGTAGTTGTTGTAGCAGGAGCTGCAGTGGTTGCCGTAATAGGTTCTGGAGCTGTAGTGGTCGTAGGAGAAGCAGTTGTTGTTGTTAGGGCTGCAGTGGTTGTCGTAGATGCTAAAGCTGTTGTAGGAGCAGCAGTTGTCGTGGGAGCTACAGTTGTTGGAGGTGCTGTTGTTGTGGTTGTCGTAGGAGCTGAAGTTGTAGTTGTTGTAGCAGGAGCTGCTGTGGTTGTTGTAATAGTTTCTAGAGTTGTAGTGGTCGTTGGAGCAGCAATTGTTGTAGTTAGAGCTGCTGTGGTTGTCGTAGATGCAGCTGCTGTGGTTGACGTAGAAGTTACAGTTGTTGTATCAGGAGCTGTAGTTGTGATTGTTGTAGTAAGTACAGCAGGTGGAGTGGTCGTGGGAGCTACAGTTGTAGGAACTGCAGGTTTTGTAGTAGGTGCTATTGTTGTGGTTGTCGTAGGAGCTGAAGTTGTCGTTGTTGTAGAAGGTGCTGCAGTCACTGTGGTCGTTAGAACAGCAGATGTTGTAGTAGGAGTTGCAGTGGTTGTCGTAATAGGTTCTGGAGCTGTAGTGGTCGTAGGAACAGCAGTTGTTGTTGTCAGGGCTGCATTGGTTGTCGTAGATGCTATAGCTGTTGTAGGAGCTGCAGTTGTCGTGGCAGCTACAGTTGTTGTAGGTGCTGTTGTTGTGGTTGTCGTAGGAGCTGAAGTTGTCGTTATTGTAGAAGGTGCTGCAGTCACTGTGGTCGTTAGAACAGCAGTTGTTGTAGTAGGAGCTGCACTGGTTGTCGTAGTAGGTTGTGGAGTTACAGTGGTCGTAGGAGCAGCAGTTGTTGGAGGTTCTGTTGTTGTGGTTGTTGTCGGAGCTGAAGTTGTAGTTGTTGTAGTTGTTGTAGCAGGAGCTGCAGTGGTTGTCGTAATAGGTTCTGGAGCTGTAGTGGTTGTAGGAGCAGCAGTTGTTGTTAGGGCTGCAGTGGTTGTCGTAGATGCTAAAGCTGTTGTAGGAGCTGCAGTTGTCGTGGGAGCTACAGTTGTTGGAGGTGCTGTTGTTGTGGTTGTCGTAGGAGCTAAAGTTGTGGTTGTTGTAGCAGGAGCTGCAGTGGTTGTTGTAATAGGTTCTAGAGTTGTAGTGGTCGTTGGAGCAGCAATTGTTGTAGTTAGAGCTGCTGTGGTTGTCGTAGATGCAGCAGCTGTGGTTGACGTAGAAGTTACAGTTGTTGTATCAGGAGCTGTAGTTGTGATTGTTGTAGTAAGTACAGCAGGTGGATTGGTCGTGGGAGCTACAGTTGTAGGAACTGCAGGTTTTGTAGTAGGTGCTATTGTTGTGGTTGTCGTAGGAGCTGAAGTTGTCGTTGTTGTAGAAGGTGCTGCAGTCACTGTGGTCGTTAGAACAGCATATGTTGTAGTAGGAGTTGCAGTGGTTGTCGTAATAGGTTCTGGAGCTGTAGTGGTCGTAGGAACAGCAGTTGTTTTTGTCAAGGCTGCAGTGGTTGTCGTAGATGCTAAAGCTGTTGTAAGAGCTGCAGTTGGTGGGAGCTACAGCTGTTGGAGGTGCTGTTGTTGTGGTTGTCGTAGGAGCTGAAGTTGTAGTTGTTGTAGCAGGAGCTGCAGTGGTTGTCGTAATAGGTTCTGGAGCTGTAGTGGTCGTAGGAACAGCAGTTGTTGTTGTCAGGGCTGCAGTGGTTGTCGTAGATGCTAAAGCTGTTGTAAGAGCTGCAGTTGTCATCGGAGCTACAGCTGTTGGAGGTGCTGTTGTTGTGGTTGTCGTAGGAGCTGAGGTTGTAGTTGTTGTAGCAGGAGCTGCAGTGGTTGTCGTAGTAAGTTCTGGAGCTGTAGTGGTCGTAGGAGCAGCAGTTGTTGTTGTTAGGGCTGCATTGGTTGTCGTAGATGCTATAGCTGTTGTAGGAGCTGCAGTTGTCGTGGCAGCTACAGCTGTTGGAGGTGCTGTTGTTGTGGTTGTCGTAGGAGCTGAAGTTGTCGTTATTGTAGAAGGTGCTGCAGTCACTGTGGTCGTTAGAACAGCAGTTGTTGTAGTAGGAGCTGCACTGGTTGTCGTAGTAGGTTGTGGAGTTACAGTGGTCGTAGGAGCAGCAGTTGTCGGAGGTGTTGTTGTTGTGGTTGTTGTCGGAGCTGAAGTTGTAGTTGTTGTAGCAGGAGCTGCAGTGGTTGCCGTAATAGGTTCTGGAGCTGTAGTGGTCGTAGGAGCAGCAGTTGTTGTTGTTAGGGCTGCAGTGGTTGTCGTAGATGCTAAAGCTGTTGTAAGAGCTGCAGTTGTCGTGGGAGCTACAGTTGTTGGAGGTGCTGTTGTTGTGGTTGTCGTAGGAGCTGAAGTTGTAGTTGTTGTAGCAGGAGCTGCAGTGGTTGTTGTAATAGGTTCTAGAGTTGTAGTGGTCGTTGGAGCAGCAATTGTTGTAGTTAGAGCTGCTGTGGTTGTCGTAGATGCAGCAGCTGTGGTTGACGTAGAAGTTACAGTTGTTGTATCAGGAGCTGTAGTTGTGATTGTTGTAGTAAGTACAGCAGGTGGAGTGGTCATGGGAGCTACAGTTGTAGGAACTGCAGGTTTTGTAGTAGGTGCTATTGTTGTGGTTGTAGTAGGAGCTGAAGTTGTCATTGTTGTAGAAGGTGCTGCAGTCACTGTGGTCGTTAGAACAGCAGATGTTGTTGTAGGAGTTGCAGTGGATGTCGTAATAGGTTCTGGAGCTGTAGTGGTCGTAGGAACAGCAGTTGTTGTTGTCAGGGCTGCAGTGGTTGTCGTAGATGCTAAAGCCGTTGTAAGAGCTGCAGTTGTTGTGGGAGCTACAGCTGTTGGAGGTGCTGTTGTTGTGGTTGTTGTCGGAGCTGAAGTTGTAGTTGTTGTAGCAGGAGCTGCAGTGGTTGTTGTAGTAAGTTCTGGAGCTGTAGTGGTCGTAGGAGCAGCAGTTGTTGTTGTTAGGGCTGCATTGGTTGTCGTAGATGCTATAGCTGTTGTAGGAGCTGCAGTTGTCGTGGCAGCTACAGCTGTTGGAGGTGCTGTTGTTGTGGTTGTCGTAGGAGCTGAAGTTGTCGTTATTGTAGAAGGTGCTGCAGTCACTGTGGTCGTTAGAACAGCAGTTGTTGTAGTAGGAGCTGCACTGGTTGTCGTAGTAGGTTGTGGAGTTACAGTGGTCGTAGGAGCAGCAGTTGTCGGAGGTGCTGTTGTTGTGGTTGTTGTCGGAGCTGAAGTTGTAGTTGTTGTAGCAGGAGCTGCAGTGGTTGACGTAATAGGTTCTGGAGCTGTAGTGGTCGTAGGAGAAGCAGTTGTTGTTGTTAGGGCTGCAGTGGTTGTCGTAGATGCTAAAGCTGTTGTAGGAGCAGCAGTTGTCGTGGGAGCTACAGTTGTTGGAGGTGCTGTTGTTGTGGTTGTCGTAGGAGCTGAAGTTGTAGTTGTTGTAGCAGGAGCTGCTGTGGTTGTTGTAATAGTTTCTAGAGTTGTAGTGGTCGTTGGAGCAGCAATTGTTGTAGTTAGAGCTGCTGTGGTTGTCGTAGATGCAGCTGCTGTGGTTGACGTAGAAGTTACAGTTGTTGTATCAGGAGCTGTAGTTGTGATTGTTGTAGTAAGTACAGCAGGTGGAGTGGTCGTGGGAGCTACAGTTGTAGGAACTGCAGATTTTGTAGTAGGTGCTATTGTTGTGGTTGTCGTAGGAGCTGAAGTTGTCGTTGTTGTAGAAGGTGCTGCAGTCACTGTGGTCGTTAGAACAGCAGATGTTGTAGTAGGAGTTGCAGTGGTTGTCGTAATAGGTTCTGGAGCTGTAGTGGTCGTAGGAACAGCAGTTGTTGTTGTCAGGGCTGCAGTGGTTGTCGTAGATGCTAAAGCTGTTGTAAGAGCTGCAGTTGTCGTGGGAGCTACAGCTGTTGGATGTGCTGTTGTTGTGGTTGTCGTAGGAGCTGAAGTTGTCGTTATTGTAGAAGGTGCTGCAGTCACTGTGGTCGTTAGAACAGCAGTTGTTGTAGTAGGAGCTGCACTGGTTGTTTTAGTAGGTTGTGGAGTTACAGTGGTCGTAGGAGCAGCAGTTGTTGTAGGTGCTGTTGTTGTGGTTGTTGTCGGAGCTAGCAGGAGCTGCAGTGGTTGCCGTAATAGGTTCTGGAGCTGTAGTAGTCGTAGGAGCAGCAGTTGTTGTTGTTAGGGCTGCAGTGGTTGTCGTAGATGCTAAAGCTGTTGTAAGAGCTGCAGTTGTCGTGGGAGCTACAGCTGTTGGAGGTGCTGTTGTTGTGGTTGTCGTAGGAGCTGAAGTTGTAGTTGTTGTAGCAGGAGCTGCAGTGGTTGTCGTAGTAGGTTCTGGAGCTGTAGTGGTCGTAGGAACAGCATTTGTTGTTGTCAGGGCTGCATTGGTTGTCGTAGATGCTATAGCTGTTGTAGGAGCTGCAGTTGTCGTGGCAGCTACAGTTGTTGTAGGTGCTGTTGTTGTGGTTGTCGTAGGAGCTGAAGTTGTCATTGTTGTAGAAGGTGCTGCAGTCACTGTGGTCGTTAGAACAGCAGATGTTGTAGTAGGAGTTGCAGTGGATGTCGTAATAGGTTCTGGAGCTGTAGTGGTCGTAGGAACAGCAGTTGTTGTTGTCAGGGCTGCAGTGGTTGTCGTAGATGCTAAAGCCGTTGTAAGAGCTGCAGTTGTTGTGGGAGCTACAGCTGTTGGAGGTGCTGTTGTTGTGGTTGTTGTCGGAGCTGAAGTTGTAGTTGTTGTAGCAGGAGCTGCAGTGGTTGTTGTAGTAAGTTCTGGAGCTGTAGTGGTCGTAGGAGCAGCAGTTGTTGTTGTTAGGGCTGCATTGGTTGTCGTAGATGCTATAGCTGTTGTAGGAGCTGCAGTTGTCGTGGCAGCTACAGCTGTTGGAGGTGCTGTTGTTGTGGTTGTCGTAGGAGCTGAAGTTGTCGTTATTGTAGAAGGTGCTGCAGTCACTGTGGTCGTTAGAACAGCAGTTGTTGTAGTAGGAGCTGCACTGGTTGTCGTAGTAGGTTGTGGAGTTACAGTGGTCGTAGGAGCAGCAGTTGTCGGAGGTGCTGTTGTTGTGGTTGTTGTCGGAGCTGAAGTTGTAGTTGTTGTAGCAGGAGCTGCAGTGGTTGACGTAATAGGTTCTGGAGCTGTAGTGGTCGTAGGAGAAGCAGTTGTTGTTGTTAGGGCTGCAGTGGTTGTCGTAGATGCTAAAGCTGTTGTAGGAGCAGCAGTTGTCGTGGGAGCTACAGTTGTTGGAGGTGCTGTTGTTGTGGTTGTCGTAGGAGCTGAAGTTGTAGTTGTTGTAGCAGGAGCTGCTGTGGTTGTTGTAATAGTTTCTAGAGTTGTAGTGGTCGTTGGAGCAGCAATTGTTGTAGTTAGAGCTGCTGTGGTTGTCGTAGATGCAGCTGCTGTGGTTGACGTAGAAGTTACAGTTGTTGTATCAGGAGCTGTAGTTGTGATTGTTGTAGTAAGTACAGCAGGTGGAGTGGTCGTGGGAGCTACAGTTGTAGGAACTGCAGATTTTGTAGTAGGTGCTATTGTTGTGGTTGTCGTAGGAGCTGAAGTTGTCGTTGTTGTAGAAGGTGCTGCAGTCACTGTGGTCGTTAGAACAGCAGATGTTGTAGTAGGAGTTGCAGTGGTTGTCGTAATAGGTTCTGGAGCTGTAGTGGTCGTAGGAACAGCAGTTGTTGTTGTCAGGGCTGCAGTGGTTGTCGTAGATGCTAAAGCTGTTGTAAGAGCTGCAGTTGTCGTGGGAGCTACAGCTGTTGGATGTGCTGTTGTTGTGGTTGTCGTAGGAGCTGAAGTTGTCGTTATTGTAGAAGGTGCTGCAGTCACTGTGGTCGTTAGAACAGCAGTTGTTGTAGTAGGAGCTGCACTGGTTGTTTTAGTAGGTTGTGGAGTTACAGTGGTCGTAGGAGCAGCAGTTGTTGTAGGTGCTGTTGTTGTGGTTGTTGTCGGAGCTGAAGTTGTAGTTGTTGTAGCAGGAGCTGCAGTGGTTGCCGTAATAGGTTCTGGAGCTGTAGTAGTCGTAGGAGCAGCAGCTGTTGTTGTTAGGGCTGCAGTGGTTGTCGTAGATGCTAAAGCTGTTGTAAGAGCTGCAGTTGTCGTGGGAGCTACAGCTGTTGGAGGTGCTGTTGTTGTGGTTGTCGTAGGAGCTGAAGTTGTAGTTGTTGTAGCAGGAGCTGCAGTGGTTGTCGTAGTAGGTTCTGGAGCTGTAGTGGTCGTAGGAACAGCAGTTGTTGTTGTCAGGGCTGCATTGGTTGTCGTAGATGCTATAGCTGTTGTAGGAGCTGCAGTTGTCGTGGCAGCTACAGTTGTTGTAGGTGCTGTTGTTGTGGTTGTCGTAGGAGCTGAAGTTGTCGTTATTGTAGAAGGTGCTGCAGTCACTGTGGTCGTTAGAACAGCAGTTGTTGTAGTAGGAGCTGCACTGGTTGTCGTAGTAGGTTGTGGAGTTACAGTGGTCGTAGGAGCAGCAGTTGTCGGAGGTGCTGTTGTTGTGGTTGTTGTCGGAGCTGAAGTTGTAGTTGTTGTAGCAGGAGCTGCAGTGGTTGCCGTAATAGGTTCTGGAGCTGTAGTGGTCGTAGGAGCAGCAGTTGTTGTTGTTAGGGCTGCAGTGGTTGTCGTAGATGCTAAAGCTGTTGTAAGAGCTGCAGTTGTCGTGGGAGCTACAGTTGTTGGAGGTGCTGTTGTTGTGGTTGTCGTAGGAGCTGAAGTTGTAGTTGTTGTAGCAGGAGCTGCAGTGGTTGTTGTAATAGGTTCTAGAGTTGTAGTGGTCGTTGGAGCAGCAATTGTTGTAGTTAGAGCTGCTGTGGTTGTCGTAGATGCAGCAGCTGTGGTTGACGTAGAAGTTACAGTTGTTGTATCAGGAGCTGTAGTTGTGATTGTTGTAGTAAGTACAGCAGGTGGAGTGGTCATGGGAGCTACAGTTGTAGGAACTGCAGGTTTTGTAGTAGGTGCTATTGTTGTGGTTGTAGTAGGAGCTGAAGTTGTCATTGTTGTAGAAGGTGCTGCAGTCACTGTGGTCGTTAGAACAGCAGATGTTGTAGTAGGAGTTGCAGTGGATGTCGTAATAGGTTCTGGAGCTGTAGTGGTCGTAGGAACAGCAGTTGTTGTTGTCAGGGCTGCAGTGGTTGTCGTAGATGCTAAAGCCGTTGTAAGAGCTGCAGTTGTTGTGGGAGCTACAGCTGTTGGAGGTGCTGTTGTTGTGGTTGTTGTCGGAGCTGAAGTTGTAGTTGTTGTAGCAGGAGCTGCAGTGGTTGTCGTAGTAAGTTCTGGAGCTGTAGTGGTCGTAGGAGCAGCAGTTGTTGTTGTTAGGGCTGCATTGGTTGTCGTAGATGCTATAGCTGTTGTAGGAGCTGCAGTTGTCGTGGCAGCTACAGCTGTTGGAGGTGCTGTTGTTGTGGTTGTCGTAGGAGCTGAAGTTGTCGTTATTGTAGAAGGTGCTGCAGTCACTGTGGTCGTTAGAACAGCAGTTGTTGTAGTAGGAGCTGCACTGGTTGTCGTAGTAGGTTGTGGAGTTACAGTGGTCGTAGGAGCAGCAGTTGTCGGAGGTGCTGTTGTTGTGGTTGTTGTCGGAGCTGAAGTTGTAGTTGTTGTAGCAGGAGCTGCAGTGGTTGCCGTAATAGGTTCTGGAGCTGTAGTGGTCGTAGGAGCAGCAGTTGTTGTTGTTAGGGCTGCAGTGGTTGTCGTAGATGCTAAAGCTGTTGTAAGAGCTGCAGTTGTCGTGGGAGCTACAGTTGTTGGAGGTGCTGTTGTTGTGGTTGTCGTAGGAGCTGAAGTTGTAGTTGTTGTAGCAGGAGCTGCAGTGGTTGTTGTAATAGGTTCTAGAGTTGTAGTGGTCGTTGGAGCAGCAATTGTTGTAGTTAGAGCTGCTGTGGTTGTCGTAGATGCAGCAGCTGTGGTTGACGTAGAAGTTACAGTTGTTGTATCAGGAGCTGTAGTTGTGATTGTTGTAGTAAGTACAGCAGGTGGAGTGGTCATGGGAGCTACAGTTGTAGGAACTGCAGTTTTGTAGTAGGTGCTATTGTTGTGGTTGTAGTAGGAGCTGAAGTTGTCATTGTTGTAGAAGGTGCTGCAGTCACTGTGGTCGTTAGAACAGCAGATGTTGTTGTAGGAGTTGCAGTGGATGTCGTAATAGGTTCTGGAGCTGTAGTGGTCGTAGGAACAGCAGTTGTTGTTGTCAGGGCTGCAGTGGTTGTCGTAGATGCTAAAGCCGTTGTAAGAGCTGCAGTTGTTGTGGGAGCTACAGCTGTTGGAGGTGCTGTTGTTGTGGTTGTTGTCGGAGCTGAAGTTGTAGTTGTTGTAGCAGGAGCTGCAGTGGTTGTCGTAGTAAGTTCTGGAGCTGTAGTGGTCGTAGGAGCAGCAGTTGTTGTTGTTAGGGCTGCATTGGTTGTCGTAGATGCTATAGCTGTTGTAGGAGCTGCAGTTGTCGTGGCAGCTACAGCTGTTGGAGGTGCTGTTGTTGTGGTTGTCGTAGGAGCTGAAGTTGTCGTTATTGTAGAAGGTGCTGCAGTCACTGTGGTCGTTAGAACAGCAGTTGTTGTAGTAGGAGCTGCACTGGTTGTCGTAGTAGGTTGTGGAGTTACAGTGGTCGTAGGAGCAGCAGTTGTCGGAGGTGCTGTTGTTGTGGTTGTTGTCGGAGCTGAAGTTGTAGTTGTTGTAGCAGGAGCTGCAGTGGTTGCCGTAATAGGTTCTGGAGCTGTAGTGGTCGTAGGAGAAGCAGTTGTTGTTGTTAGGGCTGCAGTGGTTGTCGTAGATGCTAAAGCTGTTGTAGGAGCAGCAGTTGTCGTGGGAGCTACAGTTGTTGGAGGTGCTGTTGTTGTGGTTGTCGTAGGAGCTGAAGTTGTAGTTGTTGTAGCAGGAGCTGCAGTGGTTGTCGTAGTAGGTTCTGGAGCTGTAGTGGTCGTAGGAACAGCAGTTGTTGTTGTCAGGGCTGCATTGGTTGTCGTAGATGCTATAGCTGTTGTAGGAGCTGCAGTTGTCGTGGCAGCTACAGTTGTTGTAGGTGCTGTTGTTGTGGTTGTCGTAGGAGCTGAAGTTGTCGTTATTGTAGAAGGTGCTGCAGTCACTGTGGTCGTTAGAACAGCAGTTGTTGTAGTAGGAGCTGCACTGGTTGTCGTAGTAGGTTGTGGAGTTACAGTGGTCGTAGGAGCAGCAGTTGTCGGAGGTTCTGTTGTTGTGGTTGTTGTCGGAGCTGAAGTTGTAGTTGTTGTAGTTGTTGTAGCAGGAGCTGCAGTGGTTGTCGTAATAGGTTCTGGAGCTGTAGTGGTCGTAGGAACAGCAGTTGTTGTTGTCAGGGCTGCAGTGGTTGTCGTAGATGCTAAAGCCGTTGTAAGAGCTGCAGTTGTTGTGGGAGCTACAGCTGTTGGAGGTGCTGTTGTTGTGGTTGTTGTCGGAGCTGAAGTTGTAGTTGTTGTAGCAGGAGCTGCAGTGGTTGTCGTAGTAAGTTCTGGAGCTGTAGTGGTCGTAGGAGCAGCAGTTGTTGTTGTTAGGGCTGCATTGGTTGTCGTAGATGCTATAGCTGTTGTAGGAGCTGCAGTTGTCGTGGCAGCTACAGCTGTTGGAGGTGCTGTTGTTGTGGTTGTCGTAGGAGCTGAAGTTGTCGTTATTGTAGAAGGTGCTGCAGTCACTGTGGTCGTTAGAACAGCAGTTGTTGTAGTAGGAGCTGCACTGGTTGTCGTAGTAGGTTGTGGAGTTACAGTGGTCGTAGGAGCAGCAGTTGTCGGAGGTGCTGTTGTTGTGGTTGTTGTCGGAGCTGAAGTTGTAGTTGTTGTAGCAGGAGCTGCAGTGGTTGCCGTAATAGGTTCTGGAGCTGTAGTGGTCGTAGGAGAAGCAGTTGTTGTTGTTAGGGCTGCAGTGGTTGTCGTAGATGCTAAAGCTGTTGTAGGAGCAGCAGTTGTCGTGGGAGCTACAGTTGTTGGAGGTGCTGTTGTTGTGGTTGTCGTAGGAGCTGAAGTTGTAGTTGTTGTAGCAGGAGCTGCTGTGGTTGTTGTAATAGTTTCTAGAGTTGTAGTGGTCGTTGGAGCAGCAATTGTTGTAGTTAGAGCTGCTGTGGTTGTCGTAGATGCAGCTGCTGTGGTTGACGTAGAAGTTACAGTTGTTGTATCAGGAGCTGTAGTTGTGATTGTTGTAGTAAGTACAGCAGGTGGAGTGGTCGTGGGAGCTACAGTTGTAGGAACTGCAGGTTTTGTAGTAGGTGCTATTGTTGTGGTTGTCGTAGGAGCTGAAGTTGTCATTGTTGTAGAAGGTGCTGCAGTCACTGTGGTCGTTAGAACAGCAGATGTTGTAGTAGGAGTTGCAGTGGTTGTCGTAATAGGTTCTGGAGCTGTAGTGGTCGTAGGAACAGCAGTTGTTGTTGTTAGGGCTGCATTGGTTGTTGTAGATGCTATAGCTGTTGTAGGAGCTGCAGTTGTCGTGGGAGCTACAGCTGTTGGATGTGCTGTTGTTGTGGTTGTCGTAGGAGCTGAAGTTGTCGTTATTGTAGAAGGTGCTGCAGTCACTGTGGTCGTTAGAACAGCAGTTGTTGTAGTAGGAGCTGCACTGGTTGTTTTAGTAGGTTGTGGAGTTACAGTGGTCGTAGGAGCAGCAGTTGTTGTAGGTGCTGTTGTTGTGGTTGTTGTCGGAGCTGAAGTTGTAGTTGTTGTAGCAGGAGCTGCAGTGGTTGCCGTAATAGGTTCTGGAGCTGTAGTAGTCGTAGGAGCAGCAGCTGTTGTTGTTAGGGCTGCAGTGGTTGTCGTAGATGCTAAAGCTGTTGTAAGAGCTGCAGTTGTCGTGGGAGCTACAGCTGTTGGAGGTGCTGTTGTTGTGGTTGTCGTAGGAGCTGAAGTTGTAGTTGTTGTAGCAGGAGCTGCAGTGGTTGTCGTAGTAGGTTCTGGAGCTGTAGTGGTCGTAGGAACAGCAGTTGTTGTTGTCAGGGCTGCATTGGTTGTCGTAGATGCTAAAGCTGTTGTAGGAGCTGCAGTTGTCGTGGGAGCTACAGTTGTTGGAGGTGCTGTTGTTGTGGTTGTCGTAGGAGCTAAAGTTGTGGTTGTTGTAGCAGGAGCTGCAGTGGTTGTTGTAATAGGTTCTAGAGTTGTAGTGGTCGTTGGAGCAGCAATTGTTGTAGTTAGAGCTGCTGTGGTTGTCGTAGATGCAGCAGCTGTGGTTGACGTAGAAGTTACAGTTGTTGTATCAGGAGCTGTAGTTGTGATTGTTGTAGTAAGTACAGCAGGTGGATTGGTCGTGGGAGCTACAGTTGTAGGAACTGCAGGTTTTGTAGTAGGTGCTATTGTTGTGGTTGTCGTAGGAGCTGAAGTTGTCGTTGTTGTAGAAGGTGCTGCAGTCACTGTGGTTGTTAGAACAGCAGATGTTGTAGTAGGAGTTGCAGTGGTTGTCGTAATAGGTTCTGGAGCTGTAGTGGTCGTAGGAACAGCAGTTGTTTTTGTCAAGGCTGCAGTGGTTGTCGTAGATGCTAAAGCTGTTGTAAGAGCTGCAGTTGTCGTGGGAGCTACAGCTGTTGGAGGTGCTGTTGTTGTGGTTGTCGTAGGAGCTGAAGTTGTAGTTGTTGTAGCAGGAGCTGCAGTGGTTGTCGTAATAGGTTCTGGAGCTGTAGTGGTCGTAGGAACAGCAGTTGTTGTTGTCAGGGCTGCAGTGGTTGTCGTAGATGCTAAAGCTGTTGTAAGAGCTGCAGTTGTCATCGGAGCTACAGCTGTTGGAGGTGCTGTTGTTGTGGTTGTCGTAGGAGCTGAGGTTGTAGTTGTTGTAGCAGGAGCTGCAGTGGTTGTCGTAGTAAGTTCTGGAGCTGTAGTGGTCGTAGGAGCAGCAGTTGTTGTTGTTAGGGCTGCATTGGTTGTCGTAGATGCTATAGCTGTTGTAGGAGCTGCAGTTGTCGTGGCAGCTACAGCTGTTGGAGGTGCTGTTGTTGTGGTTGTCGTAGGAGCTGAAGTTGTCGTTATTGTAGAAGGTGCTGCAGTCACTGTGGTCGTTAGAACAGCAGTTGTTGTAGTAGGAGCTGCACTGGTTGTCGTAGTAGGTTGTGGAGTTACAGTGGTCGTAGGAGCAGCAGTTGTCGGAGGTGCTGTTGTTGTGGTTGTTGTCGGAGCTGAAGTTGTAGTTGTTGTAGCAGGAGCTGCAGTGGTTGCCGTAATAGGTTCTGGAGCTGTAGTGGTCGTAGGAGCAGCAGTTGTTGTTGTTAGGGCTGCAGTGGTTGTCGTAGATGCTAAAGCTGTTGTAAGAGCTGCAGTTGTCGTGGGAGCTACAGTTGTTGGAGGTGCTGTTGTTGTGGTTGTCGTAGGAGCTGAAGTTGTAGTTGTTGTAGCAGGAGCTGCAGTGGTTGTTGTAATAGGTTCTAGAGTTGTAGTGGTCGTTGGAGCAGCAATTGTTGTAGTTAGAGCTGCTGTGGTTGTCGTAGATGCAGCAGCTGTGGTTGACGTAGAAGTTACAGTTGTTGTATCAGGAGCTGTAGTTGTGATTGTTGTAGTAAGTACAGCAGGTGGAGTGGTCATGGGAGCTACAGTTGTAGGAACTGCAGGTTTTGTAGTAGGTGCTATTGTTGTGGTTGTAGTAGGAGCTGAAGTTGTCATTGTTGTAGAAGGTGCTGCAGTCACTGTGGTCGTTAGAACAGCAGATGTTGTTGTAGGAGTTGCAGTGGTTGTCGTAATAGGTTCTGGAGCTGTAGTGGTCGTAGGAACAGCAGTTGTTGTTGTCAGGGCTGCAGTGGTTGTCGTAGATGCTAAAGCCGTTGTAAGAGCTGCAGTTGTTGTGGGAGCTACAGCTGTTGGAGGTGCTGTTGTTGTGGTTGTCGTAGGAGCTGAAGTTGTCGTTATTGTAGAAGGTGCTGCAGTCACTGTGGTCGTTAGAACAGCAGTTGTTATAGTAGGGGCTGCACTGGTTGTCGTAGTAGGTTGTGGAGTTACAGTGGTCGTAGGAGCAGCAGTTGTTGTAGGTGCTGTTGTTGTGGTTGTTGTCGGAGCTGAAGTTGTAGTTGTTGTAGCAGGAGCTGCAGTGGTTGCCGTAATAGGTTCTGGAGCTGTAGTAGTCGTAGAGCAGCAGCTGTTGTTGTTAGGGCTGCAGTAGTAGATGCTAAAGCTGTTGTAAGAGCTGCAGTTGTCGTGGGAGCTACAGCTGTTGGAGGTGCTGTTGTTGTGGTTGTCGTAGGAGCTGAAGTTGTAGTTGTTGTAGCAGGAGCTGCAGTGGTTGTCGTAGTAGGTTCTGGAGCTGTAGTGGTCGTAGGAACAGCAGTTGTTGTTGTCAGGGCTGCATTGGTTGTCGTAGATGCTATAGCTGTTGTAGGAGCTGCAGTTGTCGTGGCAGCTACAGTTGTTGTAGGTGCTGTTGTTGTGGTTGTCGTAGGAGCTGAAGTTGTCGTTATTGTAGAAGGTGCTGCAGTCACTGTGGTCGTTAGAACAGCAGTTGTTGTAGTAGGAGCTGCACTGGTTGTCGTAGTAGGTTGTGGAGTTACAGTGGTCGTAGGAGCAGCAGTTGTCGGAGGTGCTGTTGTTGTGGTTGTTGTCGGAGCTGAAGTTGTAGTTGTTGTAGCAGGAGCTGCAGTGGTTGCCGTAATAGGTTCTGGAGCTGTAGTGGTCGTAGGAGCAGCAGTTGTTGTTGTTAGGGCTGCAGTGGTTGTCGTAGATGCTAAAGCTGTTGTAAGAGCTGCAGTTGTCGTGGGAGCTACAGTTGTTGGAGGTGCTGTTGTTGTGGTTGTCGTAGGAGCTGAAGTTGTAGTTGTTGTAGCAGGAGCTGCAGTGGTTGTTGTAATAGGTTCTAGAGTTGTAGTGGTCGTTGGAGCAGCAATTGTTGTAGTTAGAGCTGCTGTGGTTGTCGTAGATGCAGCAGCTGTGGTTGACGTAGAAGTTACAGTTGTTGTATCAGGAGCTGTAGTTGTGATTGTTGTAGTAAGTACAGCAGGTGGAGTGGTCATGGGAGCTACAGTTGTAGGAACTGCAAGTTTTGTAGTAGGTGCTATTGTTGTGGTTGTAGTAGGAGCTGAAGTTGTCATTGTTGTAGAAGGTGCTGCAGTCACTGTGGTCGTTAGAACAGCAGATGTTGTTGTAGGAGTTGCAGTGGATGTCGTAATAGGTTCTGGAGCTGTAGTGGTCGTAGGAACAGCAGTTGTTGTTGTCAGGGCTGCAGTGGTTGTCGTAGATGCTAAAGCCGTTGTAAGAGCTGCAGTTGTTGTGGGAGCTACAGCTGTTGGAGGTGCTGTTGTTGTGGTTGTTGTCGGAGCTGAAGTTGTAGTTGTTGTAGCAGGAGCTGCAGTGGTTGTCGTAGTAAGTTCTGGAGCTGTAGTGGTCGTAGGAGCAGCAGTTGTTGTTGTTAGGGCTGCATTGGTTGTCGTAGATGCTATAGCTGTTGTAGGAGCTGCAGTTGTCGTGGCAGCTACAGCTGTTGGAGGTGCTGTTGTTGTGGTTGTCGTAGGAGCTGAAGTTGTCGTTATTGTAGAAGGTGCTGCAGTCACTGTGGTCGTTAGAACAGCAGTTGTTGTAGTAGGAGCTGCACTGGTTGTCGTAGTAGGTTGTGGAGTTACAGTGGTCGTAGGAGCAGCAGTTGTTGGAGGTGCTGTTGTTGTGGTTGTTGTCGGAGCTGAAGTTGTAGTTGTTGTAGCAGGAGCTGCAGTGGTTGCCGTAATAGGTTCTGGAGCTGTAGTGGTCGTAGGAGAAGCAGTTGTTGTTGTTAGGGCTGCAGTGGTTGTCGTAGATGCTAAAGCTGTTGTAGGAGCAGCAGTTGTCGTGGGAGCTACAGTTGTTGGAGGTGCTGTTGTTGTGGTTGTCGTAGGAGCTGAAGTTGTAGTTGTTGTAGCAGGAGCTGCAGTGGTTGTCGTAGTAGGTTCTGGAGCTGTAGTGGTCGTAGGAACAGCAGTTGTTGTTGTCAGGGCTGCAGTGGTTGTCGTAGATGCTAAAGCTGCTGTAGGAGCTGCAGTTGTCGTGACAGCTACAGTTGTTGTAGGTGCTGTTGTTGTGGTTGTCGTAGGAGCTGAAGTTGCCGTTGTTGTAGAAGGTGCTGCAGTCACTGTGGTCGTTAGAACAGCAGTCTTTGTAGTAGGAGCTGCAGTGGTTGTAGGTTGTGGAGTTAAGTAGTCGGAGGTTCTGTTGTTGTGGTTGTTCGGAGCTGGAGTTGTAGTTGTTGTAGCAGGAGCTGCAGTGGTTGTCGTAATAGGTTCTGGAGCTGTAGTGGTCGTAGGAACAGCAGTTGTTGTTGTCAGGCTGCAGTGGTTGTCGTAGATGCTAAAGCCGTTGTAAGAGCTGCAGTTGTTGTGGGAGCTACAGCTGTTGGAGGTGCTGTTGTTGTGGTTGTTGTCGGAGCTGAAGTTGTAGTTGTTGTAGCAGGAGCTGCAGTGGTTGTCGTAGTAAGTTCTGGAGCTGTAGTGGTCGTAGGAGCAGCAGTTGTTGTTGTTAGGGCTGCATTGGTTGTCGTAGATGCTATAGCTGTTGTAGGAGCTGCAGTTGTCGTGGCAGCTACAGCTGTTGGAGGTGCTGTTGTTGTGGTTGTCGTAGGAGCTGAAGTTGTCGTTATTGTAGAAGGTGCTGCAGTCACTGTGGTCGTTAGAACAGCAGTTGTTGTAGTAGGAGCTGCACTGGTTGTCGTAGTAGGTTGTGGAGTTACAGTGGTCGTAGGAGCAGCAGTTGTCGGAGGTGCTGTTGTTGTGGTTGTTGTCGGAGCTGAAGTTGTAGTTGTTGTAGCAGGAGCTGCAGTGGTTGCCGTAATAGGTTCTGGAGCTGTAGTGGTCGTAGGGAAGCAGTTGTTGTTGTTAGGGCTGCAGTGGTTGTCGTAGATGCTAAAGCTGTTGTAGGAGCAGCAGTTGTCGTGGGAGCTACAGTTGTTGGAGGTGCTGTTGTTGTGGTTGTCGTAGGAGCTGAAGTTGTAGTTGTTGTAGCAGGAGCTGCAGTGGTTGTTGTAATAGTTTCTAGAGTTGTAGTGGTCGTTGGAGCAGCAATTGTTGTAGTTAGAGCTGCTGTGGTTGTCGTAGATGCAGCTGCTGTGGTTGACGTAGAAGTTACAGTTGTTGTATCAGGAGCTGTAGTTGTGATTGTTGTAGTAAGTACAGCAGGTGGAGTGGTCGTGGGAGCTACAGTTGTAGGAACTGCAGGTTTTGTAGTAGGTGCTATTGTTGTGGTTGTCGTAGGAGCTGAAGTTGTCATTGTTGTAGAAGGTGCTGCAGTCACTGTGGTCGTTAGAACAGCAGATGTTGTAGTAGGAGTTGCAGTGGTTGTCGTAATAGGTTCTGGAGCTGTAGTGGTCGTAGGAACAGCAGTTGTTGTTGTTAGGGCTGCATTGGTTGTTGTAGATGCTATAGCTGTTGTAGGAGCTGCAGTTGTCGTGGGAGCTACAGCTGTTGGATGTGCTGTTGTTGTGGTTGTCGTAGGAGCTGAAGTTGTCGTTATTGTAGAAGGTGCTGCAGTCACTGTGGTCGTTAGAACAGCAGTTGTTGTAGTAGGAGCTGCACTGGTTGTTTTAGTAGGTTGTGGAGTTACAGTGGTCGTAGGAGCAGCAGTTGTTGGAGGTGCTGTTGTTGTGGTTGTTGTCGGAGCTGAAGTTGTAGTTGTTGTAGCAGGAGCTGCAGTGGTTGCCGTAATAGGTTCTGGAGCTGTAGTAGTCGTAGGAGCAGCAGCTGTTGTTGTTAGGGCTGCAGTGGTTGTCGTAGATGCTAAAGCTGTTGTAAGAGCTGCAGTTGTCGTGGGAGCTACAGCTGTTGGAGGTGCTGTTGTTGTGGTTGTCGTAGGAGCTGAAGTTGTAGTTGTTGTAGCAGGAGCTGCAGTGGTTGTCGTAGTAGGTTCTGGAGCTGTAGTGGTCGTAGGAACAGCAGTTGTTGTTGTCAGGGCTGCTGTGGTTGTCGTAGATGCAGCAGCTGTGGTTGACGTAGAAGTTACAGTTGTTGTATCAGGAGCTGTAGTTGTGATTGTTGTAGTAAGTACAGCAGGTGGATTGGTCGTGGGAGCTACAGTTGTAGGAACTGCAGGTTTTGTAGTAGGTGCTATTGTTGTGGTTGTCGTAGGAGCTGAAGTTGTCGTTGTTGTAGAAGGTGCTGCAGTCACTGTGGTTGTTAGAACAGCAGATGTTGTAGTAGGAGTTGCAGTGGTTGTCGTAATAGGTTCTGGAGCTGTAGTGGTCGTAGGAACAGCAGTTGTTTTGTCAGGCTGCAGTGGTTGTCGTAGATGCTAAAGCTGTTGTAAGAGCTGCAGTTGTCGTGGGAGCTACAGCTGTTGGAGGTGCTGTTGTTGTGGTTGTCGTAGGAGCTGAAGTTGTAGTTGTTGTAGCAGGAGCTGCAGTGGTTGTCGTAATAGGTTCTGGAGCTGTAGTGGTCGTAGGAACAGCAGTTGTTGTTGTAGGGCTGCAGTGGTTGTCGTAGATGCTAAAGCTGTTGTAAGAGCTGCAGTTGTCATAGGAGCTACAGCTGTTGGAGGTGCTGTTGTTGTGGTTGTCGTAGGAGCTGAGGTTGTAGTTGTTGTAGCAGGAGCTGCAGTGGTTGTCGTAAAGGTTCTGGAGCTGTAGTGGTCGTAGGAGCAGCAGTTGTTGTTGTTAGGGCTGCATTGGTTGTCGTAGATGCTAAAGCTGTTGTAGGAGCTGCAGTTGTCGTGGGCAGCTACAGCTGTTGGAGGTGCTGTTGTTGTGGTTGTCGTAGGAGCTGAAGTTGTCGTTATTGTAGAAGGTGCTGCAGTCGTTAGAACAGCAGTTGTTGTAGTAGGAGCTGCACTGGTTGTCGTAGTAGGTTGTGGAGTTACAGTGGTCGTAGGAGCAGCAGTTGCCGGAGGTGCTGTTGTTGTGGTTGTTGTCGGAGCTGAAGTTGTAGTTGTTGTAGCAGGAGCTGCAGTGGTTGTGTAATGGTTAAGTTGTAGTTGGAGCAGCAATTGTTGTAGTTAGAGCTGCAGTGGTTGTCGTAGGGAGCAGTTGTCGTGGGAGCTACAGTTGTTGGAGGTGCTGTTGTTGTGGTTGTCGTAGGAGCTAAAGTTGTAGTTGTTGTAGCAGGAGCTGCAGTGGTTGTTGTAATAGGTTCTGGAGTTGTAGTGGTCGTTGGAGCAGCAATTGTTGTAGTTAGAGCTGCTGTGGTTGTCGTAGATGCAGCAGCTGTGGTTGACGTAGAAGTTACAGTTGTTGTATCAGGAGCTGTAGTTGTGATTGTTGTAGTAAGTAAAGCAGGTGGAGTGGTCATGGGAGCTACAGTTGTAGGAACTGCAGGTTTTGTAGTAGGTGCTATTGTTGTGGTTGTAGTAGGAGCTGAATTGTCATTGTTGTAGAAGGTGCTGCAGTCACTGTGGTCGTTAGAACAGCAGATGTTGTTGAACAGTGGCAGATGTTGTAGTAGGAGTTGCAGTGGTTGTCGTAGATGCTAAAGCCGTTGTAAGAGCTGCAGTTGTTGTGGGAGCTACAGCTGTTGGAGGTGCTGTTGTTGTGGTTGTCGTAGGAGCTGAAGTTGTCGTTATTGTAGAAGGTGCTGCAGTCAGTCGTTAGAACAGCAGTTGTTGTAGGGGTGCACTGGTTGTTAGTGGTTGTCGTCGTAGGAGAGCAGTTGTTGTAGGTGCTGTTGTTGTGGTTGTTGTCTGAAGTTGTAGTTGTTGTAGGAGCTGCAGTGGTTGGTAGGTTCTGGAGCTGTAGTGGTTGTAGGAGCAGCAGTTGTTGTTAGGGCTGCAGTGGTTGTCGTAGATGCTAAAGCTGTTGTAGGAGCTGCAGTTGTCGTGGGAGCTACAGTTGTTGGAGGTGCTGTTGTTGTGGTTGTCGTAGGAGCTAAAGTTGTAGTTGTTGTAGCAGGGTGCAGTGGTTGTCGTTGTGGTAGTGGTCGTAGGAGCAGCAGTTGTTGTGAGCTGCAGCTTGTAGTTGTTGGTTGTCGTAGATGCTAAAGCTGTTGTAGGAGCTGCAGTTGTCGTGGGAGCTACAGTTGTTGGAGGTGCTGTTGTTGTGGTTGTCTGGAGCTGAAGTTGTAGTTGTTGTAGCAGGAGCTGAAGTGGTTGTTGTAATAGGTTCTGGAGCTGTAGTGGTCGTAGGAGCAGCAGTTGTTGTTGTTAGGGCTGCATTGGTTGCCGTAGATGCTAAAGCTGTTGTAGGAGCTGCAGTTGTCGTGGCAGCTACAGTTGTTGTAGGTGCTGTTGTTGTGGTTGTCATAGGAGCTGAAGTTGTCGTTATTGTAGAAGGTGCTGCAGTCACTGTGGTTGTTAGAACAGCAGTTGTTGTAGTAGGAGCTGCACTGGTTGTCGTAGTAGGTTGTGGAGTTACAGTGGTCGTAGGAGCAGCAGTTGTTGGAGGTGCTGTTGTTGTGGTTGTTGTTGGAGCTGAAGTTGTAGTTGTTGTAGCAGGAGCTGCAGTGGTTGCCGTAATAGGTTCTGGAGCTGTACTGGTCGTAGGAGCAGCAGTTGTTGTTGTTAGGGCTGCAGTGGTTGTCGTAGATGCTAAAGCTGTTGTAGGAGCAGCAGTTGTCATGGGAGCTACAGTTGTTGGAGGTGCTGTTGCTGTGGTTGTCGTAGGAGCTGAAGTTGTAATTGTTGTAGCAGGAGCTGCAGTGGTTGTTGTAATAGGTTCTAGAGTTGTAGTGGTCGTTGGAGCAGCAATTGTTGTAGTTAGAGCTGATGTGGTTGTCGTAGATGCAGCTGCTGTGGTTGACGTAGAAGTTACAGTTGTTGTATCAGGAGCTGTAGTTGTGATTGTTGTAGTAAGTACAGCAGGTGGAGTGGTCGTGGGAGCTACAGTTGTAGGAACTGCAGGTTTTGTAGTAGGTGCTATTTTTGTGGTTGTCGTAGGAGCTGAAGTTGTCGTTGTTGTAGAAGGTGCTGCAGTCACTGTGGTCGTTAGAACAGCAGATGTTGTAGTAGGAGTTGCAGTGGTTGTCGTAATAGGTTCTGGAGTTGTAGTGGTCGTAGGAACAGCAGTTGTTGTTGTCAGGGCTGCAGTGGTTGTCGTAGATGCTAAAGCTGTTGTAAGAGCTGCAGTTGTCGTGGGAGCTACAGTTGTTGGAGGTGCTGTTGTTGTGGTTGTCGTAGGAGCTGAAGTTGTCGTTATTGTAGAAGGTGCTGCAGTCACTGTGGTCGTTAGAACAGCAGTTGTTGTAGTAGGGGCTGCACTGGTTGTTGTAGTAGGTTGTGGAGTTACAGTGGTCGTAGGAGCAGCAGTTGTTGTAGGTGCTGTTGTTGTGGTTGTTGTCGGAGCTGAAGTTGTAGTTGTTGTAGCAGGAGCTGCAGTGGTTGCCGTAATAGGTTCTGGAGCTGTAGTGGTTGTAGGAGCAGCAGTTGTTGTTAGGGCTGCAGTGGTTGTCGTAGATGCTAAAGCTGTTGTAGGAGCTGCAGTTGTCGTGGGAGCTACAGTTGTTGGAGGTGCTGTTGTTGTGGTTGTCGTAGGAGCTAAAGTTGTAGTTGTTGTAGCAGGAGCTGCAGTGGTTGTCGTAGTAGGTTCTGGAGTTGTAGTGGTCGTAGGAGCAGCAGTTGTTGTCGTTAGGGCTGCAGCTGCTGTAGTATGGGCAGCTTCTATGGTTGTCGTAGATGCTAAAGCTGTTGTAGGAGCTGCAGTTGTCGTGGGAGCTACAGTTGTTGGAGGTGCTGTTGTTGTGGTTGTCGTAGGAGCTAAAGTTGTAGTTGTTATAGCAGGAGCTGCAGTGGTTGTTGTAATAGGTTCTGGAGTTGTAGTGGTCGATGGAGCAGCAATTGTTGTAGTTAGAGCTGCTGTGGTTGTCGTAGATGCAGCAGCTGTGGTTGACGTAGAAGTTACAGTTGTTGTATCAGGAGCTGTAGTTGTGATTGTTGTAGTAAGTAAAGCAGGTGGAGTGGTCGTGGGAGCTACAGTTGTAGGAACTGCAGGTTTTGTAGTAGGTGCTATTGTTGTGGTTGTCGTAGGAGCTGAAATTGTCGTTGTTGTAGAAGGTGCTGCAGTCACTGTGGTCGTTTGAACAGCAGATGTTGTAGTAGGAGTTGCAGTGGTTGTCGTAGATGCTAAAGCTGTTGTAGGAGCTGCAGTTGTCGTTGCAGCTTCAGTTGTTGTAGGTGCTGTTGTTGTGGTTGTCGTAGGAGCTGAAGTTGTCATTGTTGTAGAAGGTGCTGCAGTCACTGTGGTCGTTAGAACAGCAGATGTTGTTGTAGGAGTTGCAGTGGTTGTCGTAGATGCTAAAGCTGTTGTAGGAGCTGCAGTTGTCGTGGCAGCTACAGTTGTTGTAGGTGCTGTTGTTGTGGTTGTCGTATGAGCTGAAGTTGTAGTTGTTGTAGCAGGAGCTGAAGTGGTTGTTGTAATAGGTTCTGGAGCTGTAGTGGTCGTAGGAGCAGCAGTTGTTGTTGTTAGGGCTGCATTGGTTGCCGTAGATGCTAAAGCTGTTGTAGGAGCTGCAGTTGTCGTGGCAGCTACAGTTGTTGTAGGTGCTGTTGTTGTGGTTGTCATAGGAGCTGAAGTTGTCGTTATTGTAGAAGGTGCTGCAGTCACTGTGGTCGTTAGAACAGCAGTTGTTGTAGTAGGAGCTGCACTGGTTGTCGTAGTAGGTTGTGGAGTTACAGTGGTCGTAGGAGCAGCAGTTGTTGGAGGTGCTGTTGTTGTGGTTGTTGTTGGAGCTGAAGTTGTAGTTGTTGTAGCAGGAGCTGCAGTGGTTGCCGTAATAGGTTCTGGAGCTGTACTGGTCGTAGGAGCAGCAGTTGTTGTTGTTAGGGCTGCAGTGGTTGTCGTAGATGCTAAAGCTGTTGTAGGAGCAGCAGTTGTCATGGGAGCTACAGTTGTTGGAGGTGCTGTTGCTGTGGTTGTCGTAGGAGCTGAAGTTGTAATTGTTGTAGCAGGAGCTGCAGTGGTTGTTGTAATAGGTTCTAGAGTTGTAGTGGTCGTTGGAGCAGCAATTGTTGTAGTTAGAGCTGATGTGGTTGTCGTAGATGCAGCTGCTGTGGTTGACGTAGAAGTTACAGTTGTTGTATCAGGAGCTGTAGTTGTGATTGTTGTAGTAAGTACAGCAGGTGGAGTGGTCGTGGGAGCTACAGTTGTAGGAACTGCAGGTTTTGTAGTAGGTGCTATTTTTGTGGTTGTCGTAGGAGCTGAAGTTGTCGTTGTTGTAGAAGGTGCTGCAGTCACTGTGGTCGTTAGAACAGCAGATGTTGTAGTAGGAGTTGCAGTGGTTGTCGTAATAGGTTCTGGAGTTGTAGTGGTCGTAGGAACAGCAGTTGTTGTTGTCAGGGCTGCAGTGGTTGTCGTAGATGCTAAAGCTGTTGTAAGAGCTGCAGTTGTCGTGGGAGCTACAGTTGTTGGAGGTGCTGTTGTTGTGGTTGTCGTAGGAGCTGAAGTTGTCGTTATTGTAGAAGGTGCTGCAGTCACTGTGGTCGTTAGAACAGCAGTTGTTGTAGTAGGGGCTGCACTGGTTGTTGTAGTAGGTTGTGGAGTTACAGTGGTCGTAGGAGCAGCAGTTGTTGTAGGTGCTGTTGTTGTGGTTGTTGTCGGAGCTGAAGTTGTAGTTGTTGTAGCAGGAGCTGCAGTGGTTGCCGTAATAGGTTCTGGAGCTGTAGTGGTCGTAGGAGCAGCAGTTGTTGTTGTTAGGGCTGCAGTGGTTGTCGTAGATGCTAAAGCTGTTGTAGGAGCTGCAGTTGTCGTTGGAGCTACAGTTGTTGGAGGTGCTGCTGTTGTGGTTGTCGTAGGAGCTGAAGTTGTAGTTGTTGTAGCAGGAGCTGCAGTGGTTGTTGTAATAGGTTCTAGAGTTGTAGTGGTCGTTGGAGCAGCAATTGTTGTAGTTAGAGCTGATGTGGTTGTCGTAGATGCAGCTGCTGTGGTTGTCGTAGATACAGTTGTTGTATCAGGAGCTGTAGTTGTGATTGTTGTAGTAAGAGCAGGTGCAGTTGTCGTGGGAGCTACAGTTGTAGGAACTGCAGGTTTTGCTAGTAGGTGCTATTTTTGTGGTTGTCGTAGGAGCTGAAGTTGTCGTTGTTGTAGAAGGTGCTGCAGTCACTGTGGTCGTTAGAACAGCAGATGTTGTAGTAGGAGTTGCAGTGGTTGTCGTAATAGGTTCTGGAGTTGTAGTGGTCGTAGGAACAGCAGTTGTTGTTGTCAGGGCTGCAGTGGTTGTCGTAGATGCTAAAGCTGTTGTAAGAGCTGCAGTTGTCGTGGGAGCTACAGTTGTTGGAGGTGCTGTTGTTGTGGTTGTCAGGAGCTGAAGTTGTCGTTATTGTAGAAGGTGCTGCAGTCACTGTGGTCGTTAGAACAGCAGTTGTTGTAGTAGGGGCTGCACTGGTTGTTGTAGTAGGTTGTGGAGTTACAGTGGTCGTAGGAGCAGCAGTTGTTGTAGGTGCTGTTGTTGTGGTTGTTGTCGGAGCTGAAGTTGTAGTTGTTGTAGCAGGAGCTGCAGTGGTTGCCGTAATAGGTTCTGGAGCTGTAGTGGTCGTAGGAGCAGCAGTTGTTGTTGTTAGGGCTGCAGTGGTTGTCGTAGATGCTAAAGCTGTTGTAGGAGCTGCAGTTGTCGTTGGAGCTACAGTTGTTGGAGGTGCTGCTGTTGTGGTTGTCGTAGGAGCTGAAGTTGTAGTTGTTGTAGCAGGAGCTGCAGTGGTTGTCGTAATACGTTCTGGAGCTGTAGTGGTCGTAGGAACAGCAGTTGTTGTTGTCAGGGCTGCAGTGGTTGTCGTAGATGCTAAAGCTGTTGTAAGCGCTGCAGTTGTCGTGGGAGCTACAGCTGTTGGAGGTGCTGTTGTTGTGGTTGTCGTAGGAGCTGAAGTTGTAGTTGTTGTAGCAGGAGCTGCAGTGGTTGTCGTAGTAGGTTCTGGAGCTGTAGTGGTCGTAGGAGCAGCAGTTGTTGTTGTCAGGGCTGCATTGGTTGTCGTAGATGCTATAGCTGTTGTAGGAGCTGCAGTTGTCGTGGCAGCTACAGTTGTTGTAGGTGCTGTTGTTGTGGTTGTCGTAGGAGCTGAAGTTGTCGTTATTTTAGAAGGTGCTGCAGTCACTGTGGTCGTTAGAACAGCAGTTGTTGTAGTAGGAGCTGCACTGGTTGTCGTAGTAGGTTGTGGAGTTACAGTGGTCGTAGGAGCAGCAGTTGTCGGAGGTGCTGTTGTTGTGGTTGTTGTCGGAGCTGAAGTTGTAGTTGTTGTAGTTGTTGTAGCAGGAGCTGCAGTGGTTGTCGTAATAGGTTCTGGAGCTGTAGTGGTTGTAGGAGCAGCAGTTGTTGTTAGGGCTGCAGTGGTTGTCGTAGATGCTAAAGCTGTTGTAGGAGCTGCAGTTGTCGTGGGAGCTACAGTTGTTGGAGGTGCTGTTGTTGTGGTTGTCGTAGGAGCTAAAGTTGTAGTTGTTGTAGAAGGTGCTGCAGCTGTGGTAGTTAGAACAGCAGTTGTTGTAGTAGGTTCTGGAGTTGTAGTGGTCGTAGGAGCAGCTGTTGTTGTCGTTAGGGCTTCTATGGTTGTCGTAGATGCTAAAGCTGTTGTGGGAGCTGCAGTAATTGTAGGTGCTGTTGTTGTGGTTGTCGTAGGAGCGGAAGTTGTAGATGTTATAGCAGGAGCTGCAGTGGTTGTCGTAATAGGTTCTGGAGTTGTAGTGGTCGTTGGAGCAGCAGTTGTTGTAGTTAGGGCTGCAGTGGCTGTCGTATGGGCAGCTTCTGTGGTTGAAGTAGATGCTAAAGTTGTTGTAGGAGCTGCAGTTGTCGTGGGAGCTACAGCTGTTGTAGGTGTTGCTGTTGTGGTTGTTGTAGGGCTGAAGTTGTAGTTGGTGTAGAAGGTGCTGCAGTCGTTGTGGTAGTAGGTTCTGGAGTTGTAGTGGTCGTTGGAGCAGCAGTTGTTGTAGTTAGGGCTGCAGTGGCTATCGAATGGGCAGCTTCTGTGGTTGAAGTAGATTCTAAAGTTGTTGTAGGAGCTGCAGTTGTCGTGGGAGCTACAGTTGTTGTAGGTATTGCTGTGGTTGTTGTCGTAGAGCAGAAGTTGTTGTAGAAGGTGCTGCAGTCGTTGTGGTAGTTAGAACAGCAGTTGTTGTAGTAGGAGCTGCACTGGTTGTCGTAGTAGGTTGTGGAGTTACAGTGGTCGTAGGAGCAGCAGTTGTCGGAGGTGCTGTTGTTGTGGTTGTTGTCGGAGCTGAAGTTGTAGTTGTTGTAGTTGTTGTAGCAGGAGCTGCAGTGGTTGTCGTAATAGGTTCTGGAGCTGTAGTGGTTGTAGGAGCAGCAGTTGTTGTTAGGGCTGCAGTGGTTGTTGATGCTAAAGCTGTTTGTAAGAGCTGCAGTTGTAGGAGCTGCAGTTGTCGTGGGAGCTACAGTTGTTGGAGGTGCTGTTGTTGTGGTTGTCGTAGGAGCTGAAGTTGTAGTTGTTGTAGAAGGTGCTGCAGTCACTGTGGTAGTTAGAACAGCAGTTGTTGTAGTAGGTTCTGGAGTTGTAGTGGCTAGGAGCAGCTGTTGTTGTAGTATGGTTGTCGTAGATGCTAAAGCTGTTGTGGGAGCTGCAGTAATTGTAGGTGCTGTTGTTGTGGTTGTCGTAGGAGCGGAAGTTGTAGATGTTGTAGCAGGAGCTGCAGTGGTTGTCGTAATAGGTTCTGGAGTTGTAGTGGTCGTTGGAGCAGCAGTTGTTGTAGTTAGGGCTGCAGTGGCTGTCGTATGGGCAGCTTCTGTGGTTGAAGTAGATGCTAAAGTTGTTGTAGGAGCTGCAGTTGTCGTGGGAGCTACAGCTGTTGTAGGTGTTGCTGTTGTGGTTGTTGTAGGCGCTGAAGTTGTAGTTGGTGTAGAAGGTGCTGCAGTCGTTGTGGTAATAGGTTCTGGAGTTGTAGTGGTCGTTGGAGCAGCAGTTGTTGTAGTTAGGGCTGCAGTGGCTGTCGAATGGGCAGCTTCTGTGGTTGAAGTAGATTCTAAAGTTGTTGTAGGAGCTGCAGTTGTCGTGGGAGCTACAGTTGTTGTAGGTATTGCTGTTGTTGTTGTCGTAAGAGCAGAAGTTGTAGTTGTTGTAGAAGGTGCTGCAGTCGTTGTGGTAGTTAGAACAGCAGTTGTTGTAGTAGGAGCTGCACTGGTTGTCGTAGTAGGTTCTGGAGTTGTAGTGGTCGTAGTGGTCGTAGGAGCAGCAGTTGTTGTCGTTAGGGCTTCTATGGTTGTCGTAGATGCTAAAGCTGTTGTGGGAGCTGCAGTTGTCGTGGGAGCTGCAGTAATTGTAGGTGCTGTTGTTGTGGTTGTCGTAGGAGCTGAAGTTGTAGATGTTATAGCAGGAGCTGCAGTGGTTGTCGTAATAGGTTCTGGAGTTGTAGTGGTCGTTGGAGCAGCAGTTGTTGTAGTTAGGGCTGCAGTGGCTGTCGTATGGGCAGCTTCTGTGGTTGAAGTAGATGCTAAAGTTGTTGTAGGAGCTGCAGTTGTCGTGGGAGCTACAGTTGTTGTAGGTGTTGTTGTTGTGGTTGTTGTAGAAGGCAGTTGAAGTTGTAGTTGTTGTAGAAGGTGCTGCAGTGGTTGTCGTAATAGGTTCTGGAGCTGTACTGTGGTTGTTGGAGCAGCAGTTGTGTGGAGTTAGGAGCTGCAGTTGTTAGGGTGCAGTGGCTGTCGTATGGGCAGCTTCTGTGGTTGAAGTAGATGCTAAAGTTGTTGTAGGAGCTGCAGTTGTCGTGGGAGCTACAGTTGTTGTAGGTGTTGCTGTTGTGGTTGTCGTAAGAGCAAGGTGAAGTTGTAGTTGTTGTAGAAGGTGCTGCAGTCGTTGTGGTAGTTAGAACAGCAGTTGTGGAGTAGGAGTACTGGTTGTGTTGTGTAGGAGCTGCACTGGTTGTCGTAGTAGGTTCTGGAGTTGTAGTGGTCGTAGGAGCAGCAGTTGTTGTCGTTAGGGCTTCTATGGTTGTCGTAGATGCTAAAGCTGTTGTGGGAGCTGCAGTTGTCGTGGGAGCTGCAGTAATTGCAGGTGCTGTTGTTGTGGTTGTCGTAGGAGCGGAAGTTGTAGATGTTATAGCAGGAGCTGCAGTGGTTGTCGTAATAGGTTCTGGAGTTGTAGTGGTCGTTGGAGCAGCAGTTGTTGTAGTTAGGGCTGCAGTGGCTGTCGAATGGGCAGCTTCTGTGGTTGAAGTAGATGCTAAAGTTGTTGTAGTAGCTGCAGTTGTCGTGGGAGCTACAGTTGTTGTAGGTGTTGCTGTTGTGGTTGTCGTAAGAGCAGAAGTTGTAGTCGTTGTAGAAGGTGCTGCAGTCGCAGTGGTTGTAAGAACAGCAGTTGTTGTAGTAGGAGCTGCACTGGTTGTCGTAGTTGGTTCTGGAGTAGTAGTGGTCGTAGGAGCAGCAGTTGTTGTAGTTAGGGCTGCAGTGGTTGTCGTAGATGCTAAAGCTGTTGTAGGAGCTATAGTTGTTGTAGGTGCTGTTGTTGTGGTTGTCGTAGGAGCTGAAGTAGTAGTTGTTGTAGCAGGAGCTGCAGTGGTTGTCGTAATAGGTTCTGGAGTTGTAGTGGTCGTTGGAGCAGCAGGTGTTGTAGTTAGGGCTGCAGTGGCTGCCGTATGGGCAGCTTCTGTGGTTGAAGTAGATGCTAAAGTTGTTGTAGGAGCTGCAGTTGTCGTGGGAGCTACAGTTGTTGTAGGTGTTGCTGTTGTTGTTGTCGTAAGAGCAGAAGTTGTAGTTGTTGTAGAAGGTGCTGCAGTCGTTGTGGTAGTTAGAACAGCAGTTGTTGTAGTAGGTTCTGGAGTTGTAGTGGTCGTAGGAGCAGCTGTTGTTGTCGTTAGGGCTTCTATGGTTGTCGTAGATGCTAAAGCTGTTGTAGGAGCTGCAGTTGTCGTTGGAACTGCAGTTATTGTAGGTGCTGTTGTTGTGGGTGTCGTAGGAGCGGAAGTTGGAGATGTTGTAGAAGGTGCTGCAGTCGCAGTGGTTGTAAGAACAGCAGTTGTTGTAGTAGGAGCTGCACTGGTTGTCGTAGTAGGTTCTGGAGTTGTAGTGCTCGTAGGAGCAGCAGTTGTTGTAGTTAGGGCTGCAGTGGTTGTCGTAGATGCTAAAGCTGTTGTAGGAGCTATAGTTGTTGTAGTTGCTGTTGTTGTGGTTGTCGTAGGAGCTGAAGTAGTAGTTGTTGTAGTAGGAGCTGCACCGGTTGTCGTAGTAGGTTCTGGAGTTGTAGTGGTCGTAGGAGCAGCAGTTGTTGTCGTTAGGGCTGCAGTGGCTGTCGTATGGGCAGCTTCTATGGTTGTCGTAGATGCTAAAGCTGTTGTAGGAGCTGCAGTTGTCGTGGGAGCTGCAATTATTGTAGGTGCTGTTGTTGTGGTTGTCGTAGGAGTGGAAGTTGTAGATGTTATAGCAGGAGCTGCAGTGGTTGTCGTAATAGGTTCTGGAGTTGTAGTGATCGTTGGAGCAGCAGTTGTTGTAGTTAGAGCTTCTATGGTTGTCGTAGAGGCAGCTGCTGTGGTTGACGTAGGAGCTACAGTTGTTGTTTCAGGAGCTGTAGTTGTGGTTGTTGTAGTAAATACAGCAGGTGGAGTGGACGTGGTAGCTACAGTTGTAGGAACTGCAGGAGTTGTAGTAGGTGCTGTTGTTATGGTTGTCGTAGGAGCTGAAGTTGTAGTTGTTGTAGATGGTGCTGCAGTCGTTGTTGTCGTGAGAACAGCAGTTGTTGTAGTAGGAGCTGCACTGGTTGTCGTAATAGGTTCTGGAGTTGTAGTGGTCGTTGGAGCAGCAGTTTTTGTAGTTAGAGCTGCACTGGTTGTCGTAGGAGCTGCAGGTAGCGTGGGAGTTACAGTGGTCATTGTAGGTGTTACTTTTGTAGTGTCCATAGGAACTAAAGTTGTAGTAGGGTCTGTAGTTGTAGTAGTAGTAGGAGGTTTATCTGTTGCTGTAGAAACTACAGTTGTCGTTGTATATTCTCCTGTTGTAGTGGTCATAGGAGCTACAGTTGTATTAGGAACTGCAGTTGTGGTTGTTGTACTAGGTACTGCAGTTGTAGTTGTCATTGGAGCTGCAGTTGTCGTTGGAGCTGCAATTGTCGTTGGAGCTACAGTTGTCGTTGGAGCTACAGTTGTTGTTGTCTTAATAAGATCTGCAGTTGTCGGAGATGCAGTTGTGGAAAATGCGGTTGTGGAAGAAACTCCATGGATAATCCAACATAAGAACACTGTGGTTTGTGAGATGAAGGGTTAAATTGTTTATTGCACACAATATCAATATTTCCAAGATTACTCTTCATCTGGATGATGCAGTTTTTAAATATTCTGCTTATTTTCACATAAAATAAATAATTATAATTTTTAGTCACAGTCCTTATTTTTTTCAGAAAATAAATAATTATGTAAAAATGTTAAAAAAAATAATGAGTAAATGATTGTTAAGAATATTACCTTCAATGCTTTAAGAAAGTGTTCATACCCCTTGACTTATTCCACATTTTGTTTTTACAGCCTGAATTCAAAATGTATTTAAAAAAGAATAAATCTACACATCTACACACAATAAGCCATAATGACAAAGTGAAAACATGTTAAGAACATTTTTGCAAATGTATTGAAAATAAAATACAGAAATATCTCATATACATAAGCGTTCACACCCGAGTCAATACTTTGTAAAAACACTTGTCAGTCTAAGTGCTTTCCACACCTGGATTGTGCAACATTTGCTCATTATTTTTTTCAAAATTCTTCAAGCTCTGTCAAATTATTTGTTGATCATTGCTAGACAACCACGTACATAGATTTTCAAGTAGATTCAAGTCAAACCTGGAACATTCACACTGTCTTCTTGTTTATCAACTCCAGTGTAAATGTGTGTCATGTCTTATTATGTCTGTTCCTGTCCTTTCTCTTCACTCTGTCTCTCTCTGCTGGTCTTATTAGGTTACCTTCTCTTTCTCTCCTTCTCCAGCTGTTCCTCATCTCCCCTAACTACCTCGTTCACCCTTTCCCCACCTGTTCCCTTTTTTCCCTCTGATTAGGTCTCTATTTCTCTCTCTGTTCCTGCTACTTTCGGTGTCAGATTCTCGTTTGTGTTTCTCATGCCAGAAGCAAGCTATCGTCTCGTTTGCTTCCTCCTTGTCCTATCCTGTCGGAGTCTGCCTGGCAGGTGCATCCTGTACACTTCTAACTGTCTTTCGTTTGCACTGTGTCCAGTTCATCTGATGCTACGTGTGATCAGGTACCACCGTTCCTCTGTGACCCGCACCGACCCAGAGCGACCTGCAGCCTGTCGCCGCTACCCAGCTATTCTCCTCTGCTGCTAAGAAGGGGACTCTCTTGCTATTCATCAGAGGGACTTTATGTTTCATTTGTCGCCCTCTCTGCGGGTAGTCTATTGTGCCATTGTCAAGGTCGGAAGAGGATCTATGCCATTCCTGTTTTCTCATTAAAGAACTCTGTTTCTGTTAAACCGCTTTTGGGTCTTCACTCAAGTGCATAACAATGTGGCCTTCCTTTTTAGGTTATTGTCCTGCTGAAAGGTGAGAATTCATCTCCCATTGTCTGGTGGAAAGCAGACCTCTCTAGGATCCTCCTCTAGGATTTCACATGCGCTTAGCACCATTCCATTTCTTTTTTATCCTTAAAATCTCCCCAGTCCTTAATGATTATAAGCATACCCATAACATGATGCATCTACCACTATGCTTGAAAATATGGAGTGGTACTCAGTAATGTGTTGTATTGGATTTGCGGCAAACATATTCAGGACAAAAAGTGAATTGCATATTCTGTATAGGTTTCTGTCTTTTCACTCTGTCAATTCGGTTAGTATTGTTGATTAAATGCAATGTTGTTGATCCATCCTCAGTTTTCTCCTATTACAGCCATTAAACTGTTTCAAAGTTACCATTGGCCTGATGGTGAAATCGCTGAGAGTTTTCCTTCCTCTCTGGTAACTTAATTAGGCAGGATGCCTGTGTCTTTGTAGTGACTGGGTGTATTGATACACCTTCTAAAGTTGAATTAATAACTTCACCATGCTCAAAGGGATATTCAATGTCTGCTTTTTGTGAGGCATTGGAAGACATTCCTGGCCTTTGTGGTTGAATCTGTGTTTGAAATTCACTGCTCGAGAACTTAAAGATAATTGTATGTGTGGGTTACAGAGATGAGTTAGTCACTCAAATCATGTTAAACACTATTATTGCACACAGAGTGAGTCCTTGCAACTTATTATGTGACTTGTAAATTACATTTTTACTCTTGAACGTATTTAAGCTTGCCATAGCGAAAGGGGTTGAATACTTATGAACTCAAGACATTTCAGCTTTTAATTTTTATTAACTTGTTTTAAAAATTTAAAAACATGACTCCACTTTGACATTATCGGGAAATGAGTGTAGGCCAGTGACATACACATCTAAATTTAATCCATTCTAAATTCAGGCTGGAATTCAACAACGTGTAAAAACTGAAAGGGTGTGAATACTTTCTGAAGGCACTGTATAATACCTTACTGAGATGAACACACTTGGGTTTTATTTTTTAGTGTGTTAAAAAATTGAAGAAATATATAGCTGTGTAATTATGTTTAACACTTACAATTTAGTAATTTTCCCTTTAAATGTGTATGTATTTAATCAAGGAGTGACATCTGTTAGTAGATTAAGCAACATTTAAAATTTCCCACCCTAAATTTCAAAATATAAGCATATTTTGAAAAAGATTATATGCATTGTAACATCATGTGCAAAAAAAAATTACATCATTGCTCATTAGTATAATTACATTTTATGTCACCATCCTGCCTTTTTGATCATTTATATTTATATTTTGGATTAATACACTAGTTGACATGAAGTTAGCATTTAGTAAAACAGTTGGAAACATGACTACAGAATGAAATTCAGTTTACTACATACCCATGGTGAAAGTAGCTGTCACTTTCTGTGCCTTCATTTTGAACCCAGGTGATGCAGTTGTTTTCTGAACAGAAAGAAAAATATCAATTTTATTGACTGTTCATATGAACCACTATTAATGTGCAATGGTGGACTCCATTCAAGTTAAACTTAATGTGTAACTTGGTTAGGGAACGTGTGCACTTTAACTCATTTAGGTGTGGCAGATCAAGAGGTATAAAGATCTCAAAACGTTTTCTATACTTTTTTGTATAGTAGGCTGCTGTAAAAATGAATTTATACATCCTAGTGAAATTTTATCGTAAAATCTAAATTTGTGTTGTATTTTTTCTATGAGAAATCTACCTTTTACTGTTGCACGTCAATCATGTTACTTCATAAAAGAAGAAAACTAATTTTGTGACAGTAATAGGTGCAGTTCATCAAAAGTGTTGTGTTTTTCCAAATATAACACATAATACATTAAAAAATACATTAAAATCTACATTAGGGTTGCATTTTGTCAAGGGAAATCAGCCTTTTACTGCTTAAGAAACATTTGTATTTAAACTTGGCTATCATAAAGCTCATAAATCCAATGTCTGTATTCTTCAAAAGGAAAGGTGGTATATTTAGATGGGAGACATGTTTGTGTCATTCATTATGACAACACAGGACTTGGCTACATGTTATTGTATTCGTATAAAGAAGACAGGAGGATAAATAATTATGCTTAATATCCTCTCACACATATGTAAGCTTCGTTCATTATTTTGAAAGGAATCCACATCCATCCATTATACTGATCACTTAAATCATGTAACCGTTACTTCATAAAATAGGAAAAGTAATTTCAAGTTTCCAAGCGGTCTGCCAGAAATTCTGAATCCTATATATATTCTGTGACAGTAATAGTTGTAGTTCAACAAAGTGGATGGGTTTTCATATATAACACATACATAATAACCATAATCTTCATAGTTTCAACGTTTTTTTATTTACATTATCCATTTTGGACTTGTATCCTTTCTTATAAGCCCATTTTGGGTTTCTCTTCCTCATGTGACATGTGTACCTACCTTGTGTTATATTTTCTATTACATTTTTTTACTGTGTGCAAAGAAAATATGTTAAAAAATCTAAGCTTTTCCATGTATAGATTACATTATACAGTAAAGGTCATTACTTACCTACAGAAAACACTTTACTGCCAGTCTCCTTATTTCCGTAATTTCTCCAAATATCAATTGAGGAAGGAATTGGTCAATGACAATAAATAATCACAATATCTAGCTTCTATCCACTCTAAAATGTTATTATCCTTGTAGTTGTGTTTGCCATTTCAATCTTACAATTGAACTGTTCATTTGTATACTGTCATGCCAATGTATTTCTAGTTTCTATTTATATTCCTCTAGGGCTGTTTTGATGCCACAAATTCTTCACCTTTCAAGTGACGTAAATATTTTGGGAGGCAAAAAATATAAGATAAAGATTATGAAAAAAGGGAGGGACAATGGATGGGCGGGTGAATGCATGTGAAAGGTCTTGTGGATAATACTGTTTTTGTTTTTTCCCAAGATACTGACGTGGTAGTGAAAACTGGTCAGGTGAAAGAAAACTGGTTAGGTGTTCTGACAAAATAAATTGGGAGGGACAAAAGATAATATGAAAAAGGGAGGAACAAAATATGGGCAGGTGAATCGGTTTGCGAGTATAATAACAATTTAGTTTTCCACACTTACTGACCTTATTGTATTGAAAACTGGTCAGGCAACAATTTTTAAAAATCTACAATTTCTATAGTCAGAAACATTATTTTATTTAGTCAGTGGCCTAAGGTTATAATTAGTCCTACAGTCCTACACTCACACACCTGCTATTTCGTATATATATTATTAACATAACCTAGCTGTTTCTTTAATCAGTAAATTAAGTTTATGAATCTCTAACAAAAGAGATATCAAGGGTCTTTGTAATCAGCTGCTAAATATGACTGAGGGTCATAATGACCCCACATGGTGAGTTCAACAATGGATGAAATTTCTAGTTTAATGCAGAGTTGGACTTAATTAATTGTATTAATAGGAATAATATATTTGTAAGGCCCTTTTCTCAGATACTAAAATTATTTAACATTGATTACTTACACTGAATGTTGACACCAAAGCAACAATTTATATTTATCAGATGTGAATTGTACAACCTACTCTTACACTTACTCTTAGCACTACTTTGGATATGTGAACTGTAATTTCACGTTTCTGATCATTTACTGTTGTCTCCGGTGTTGCTGTTCACAGATGACTAATTCTGTGACTTGCCAAACCCTTTATAATCATGGTTGATTGAACACTGGTTTGGTTTGTTATAATATTACATATCAGAATATTGAATTTTTATTTAAATCAAGTCAAATGTATTCATAAATCCCTTCTTACATTAGCTGATGTCACAACTAGCCTACCTGGTTAAATAAAGGTGAAATAAAAAATAAATAAATAATCCCAAACAGCAAGTGATGCATATGTAGCAGCACGGTGACGAGAAAAAACTCCCTAGAAAGGCCAGAACCTAGGTGCCGGGTGGAGATTATAACAGAACATGGCTAAGATGTTCACATGTTCATAGATGACAGCAGGGTCAAATAATAATAATCACAGTGGTTACTTGTATCTCTGCCTGACGAATGCTATAATGATGAAAGGTGTTCAAATATGTTTTTTAATTTGTTCCATTGAACATGAAACTATACGACAATAAAAGCATTTCAATATTTTGAAGACTGCCTTGGTTCTCATCATTTTACCTCATTGATGGTCATTCCTTGCATCCATGAATTTAAGAGTGGTTACATTTCTCCAGCCTCATTTTCCAGCTGTTAACTAAAGTGGTGGGGTCACTGCTATGTCATATAATAATATACAGTATATGGATAATATTGTTTTTGTTTTTCCCAAGACTGGTTAGGTGTTCTGAAGAAAACTTGTGGGAGGGTCAAAAGATAATGTGAAAAGGGGAGGGACAAAAGATGGGTAGGTGAATCTCTTTGAGAGTATAATTACAATTGTTTTTCCCCAGTTAATGACCTTCTTGTACTGAAAACTGGTCAGGTGACAAACATTTTTCAAGATTTTCTATAGCCCAAAACTTGCTTAATTACACTTAATTCACTTAACCTTTGAGCCATTCATTTGATTTAGTCAGTGGCCTAAAGTGATCACTCAGACTTTTTTATTTAACAGTCCTACACTCACATACCTGCTAATTCCAATATATTTTAATTAACATTACATAGCTGTTTCTTTTAAAGTTAGATTCTGTTTATGAATCTCTAACAAAAGAGATGTCAAGGTACTTTGTAATCAGCTGCTAACTATGATTGAGGGTCACAATGACCCCACATGGTGAACCCAACAACGGAGGAAATCATCTTGGATTTCCAGGTTTCTAGTTTTATAGTGAGTTGAACTTGTGTTAATAAGAATAATATACACTGTACAGAAATATAAACGCAACATGCAACAATTTCAAATATTTTACTGAGTTACACAGTTCATATAAGGAAATCAGTTCATTGAAATAAAATCAATAGGCCCTATTCTATGGATTTCACATGACTGTGAATACAGATATGAATCTGTTGGCCACAGATACCTTAAAAAAAGGTAGCGGTGTGGATCAGAAAACCAGTCAGTATCTGGTGTGACCACCATTTGCCTCATGCAGCGCAATACATCTCCTTCAGAGTTGATCAGGCTGTTGCTTGTGGCCTGTGGAATGTTGTCACACTCATATTCAATAGCAGTGTGAAGTAGCTGGATATTGACAGAACTGGAAGACGCTGTCATACACGACGATCCAGAGCATCCCAAACATGCTCAATGGGTGACATGTCTGGTGAGAATGCAAACTCTAAAACGATGTTGGAGGTAGCTTAGGGCAAAGAAATTAACATTACATTCTCTGGCAACAGTTCTGGTGGATATTCTTGCAGTCAGCATGCCAATTGCACGCTTCCTCAAAACTTGAGACATCTGTGGCATTGTGTTGTGTGACAACACTGCATATTTTAGAGTGGCCTTTAATTTTCCACAGCACAAGGTGCACCTGTGATAATTATCATGCTGTTTAATCAGCTTCTTGATATGCCACACCTGTCAGGTGGATGGATTATCTTGGCAAAGGAGAAATGCTCACTAAAAGGGAAGTAAAAACATTTGTGCACAACATTTGAGAGAAATAAGCTTTTGTGTGTATGGAACATTTCTGGGACCTTTTATTTCAGCTCATGAAACCTCTTAAGGACTGAACCCTTTTTTAAATGTTCACCTAAAATGACATACCCAAATCTAACTGCCTGTAGCTCAGGCATAAAATCAAGGATATGCATATTATTGATACCATTTGAAAGGAAACACTTTGAAGTTTGTGGAAATGTGAAATTAATGTTGGAGAATATAACACATTAGATCTGGTAAAAGAGAAGTCAAAGGATTTTTTTACATTTTATAAAATTGTATTTTTTTGTACCATCATCTTTGAAATGCAAGAGAAAGGCCATACTGTATTATTCCAGCCCAGGCGCAATTTAGATTTTGGTCATTAGATGGCAGCAGTGTATGTGCAAAGTTTTAGACTGATCCAATGAACCATTGTATTTCTGTTCAAAATGTTGTATCAAGACTGCCCAAATGTGCCTAATTGGTTTATTAATACATTTTCAAGTTCATAACTGTGCACTCTCATCAAACAATAGCATTGTATTATTTCACTGTAATAGCTACTGTAAATTGGACAATTCAGTTAGCTTAACAATATCAGTTATGTCTATGTTCTGCAGAATTTTCCTGTTTCTTACATCCTCACGCTAATCACATTAGCCTACGTTAGCTCAACAGTCCAGTGGGGGACCCACTAATCCTGAAGAAGTTTTAAAATTGGTACCAACACTTTACATGTTGCACATACAGTGCATTAGGAAAGTAGTCAGTCCCCTTGACTTTTTCCACATTTTGTTACGTTTCAGCCAAATTCTAAAATGGATTTAATAAAAAAATCTTCATCAATCAACACACAATACCCCATAATGACAAAGCGAAAAATGTTTTTTAAGTATTCAGACCCGTTGCTATGAGACTCGAAATTGATCATCCTTGAGATGTTTCTACAACTTGATTGGAGAAGGACCTTGATCAGAGAGGTGACCAAGAACCCCATGGTCACTCTGACAGAGCTCCAGAGTTCCTCTGTGGAGATGGGAGAACCTTCCAGAAGGACAACCATCTCTGCAGTGCTCCACCAATCAGGCCTTCATGGTAGAGTAGTCAGACAGAAGCCACTCCTCAGTAAAAGGCACATGACAGCCCACTTGGAGTTTGCCAAAAGACACCTAAAGGACTCTCAGACCATGGGATACAAGATTATCTGGTCTGACGTAACCAAGATTGAACTCTTTGGCCTGAATGCCAAGCGTCACGTCTGGAGGAAACCTGGCACCATCCCTACGGTGAAGCATGGTGGTGGCAGCATCATGCTGTGGGGATATTTTCAGCGGCAGGGACTGAGAGACTAGTCAGGATCGAGGGAAAGATGAACAGAGCAAAGTATTTTGGTATTTAATTAGGATCCCCCTTAGCTGTTGCAAAAGCAGCAGCTACTTTTCCTGGGGTCAACACAAACATGAAACATGACATAATATAGAATATGAATAGACAAGAACAGCTCAAGGACAGAACTACATTATTAAAAATTAAATGTAAAAAGGCACATGTAGCCTACATATCAATACCAATACATACACAAACTATCTAGTACAAATAGGGGAGAGGCATTGTGCTGTGAGGTGTTGCGTTATCTGTTTTTTTAAACCAGGTTTGCTGTTCACTTGAGCATGGGTGAACAGGGAATACAGGAGGGGGCCCGAGCACACACCCTTGAGGGGCCCCAGTTTTGAGAATCAGTGAAGTGGAGTTGAGACCCAGGTCCTCAAGCTTAATGATGAGCTTGGAGGGTACTGTGGTGTTGAATCCTGAGCTGTAGTCAATGAACAGCATTCTTACGTAGGTATTCCTCTTGTCAAGATGGGATAGGGCAGTGTGCAGTGTGATGGCGCTTGCATCGTCTCTGGACCTATTGGGGCGGTATGCAAATTGAAGTGGGTCTAGGGTGACAGGTAAGCTCCCACAATCTTATTATTATCAAGTTCTCTCAACCAATCATAAGTAATTTGTGCCAGTGCAGTACATGTTGAGTTCCCTTCTCTATAAGCATGCTGAAAGTCTGTTGTTAATTAGTTTACAGAGAAATAGCATTGTATTTGGTCAAACACATTTCTTTCTGCAATTTGCTAAGAGCTGGCAGCAAGCGTATAACCAGTAAATAACCAGTAGAGACCGTTTTTCCACTGTTGGGTAGCGGAATTACTTTGGCTTCCATCCAGGTTTGAGGACAAGTATTTTCCTCTAGGCTCAGATTAAATATATGACAGATAGGAGTGGCTATAGGAGTCAGCTACAATCCTCAGTAGCTTTCCATCTAAGTTGTCAATGTCAGGAGGTTTGTCATTATTGATCGTTTACAATCATTTTTCCACCTCTCCCACACAGACTTTACAAAATTCAAACTTGCAATGTTCATCTTTTTTTATTTGTCTTTTTATGCATGAATATGATGGCTCACTGTTTGTTGTTGGCATTTTCTGCCTAAGTATGCCCACTTGCCAAATTATAAATCATTAAAATAATTGGCAACAACAAATGGTTTTGTGATGAATAAGTCATCTGATTCGATGAAAGATGGAGCTGAATGTGTCTTTCTGCCCATAATTTCATTTAACGTTCACCAAAGTTTTTTCCCACCATTCTTCATACCATTGATCTTGGCTCCATCATACGGTTTCCTCTTTATTTTGTTGAGTTACATAATTAGTTACATCATTTCTCAATTTGCAGTAAGTCAGCCAGACTTATTAGCCACTCCTTTTTCTCCATCTCTTTCAACCATACAGTTTTTCAATTAATCATCAATCCATTGAGCCTTAACAGTTCTAACAGTCAGTTTCCTAACAGGTGCATGTTTATCAATAATTGGAAGAAGCAATTTCATAAATTCATCAAGTGCAGCGTCTGGACGCTCCTTATTAATCACATCAGACCAATAAATATTTTTAACATCATCCACATAAGAGTCATAGCAAAATCTTTTCTATGATCTCTTGTACAGTATTTTAGGCCAGCTTTTGGAACTTGGGTCTTCCTGGATATGGCCACAATATTGTGAACACTGCATCCATTGGGTACAGATACAACTTTAGGACAAAGTTCTACAGTATTAGTAAAAGTGTGATCCATACATGTGGATAATCTTGTCCCTATATTGTTTGTAAACACCCTGATAGGTTGATTAATAACCTGAACTGGAACTGGTTACAGTGAGAAGCTTCCTCTTGAGCAGACAGCTTGTCACGTTCGTTATACGAAGGAAACCAAGGTGCAGCGTGGTAAGCATACGTTCTTCTTTATTATAAGAACGAACACTGAACAAACAAACAAAATAACAAAACGAATCGTGAAGCTAATATGAGAAGTGCAGACAGGCAACTAAATATAGAACAAGAACCCACGAACACAACAGGGAAAATGGCTACCTAAATATGATCCCCAATCAGAGACAATGATAAACAGCTGCCTCTGATGGGAACCATATCAGGCCACCATAGACATACATATTACCTAGACCTACAAAACCCTAGACATACAAAAACCCTAGACAATGCAAAAACTAGCATACCCACCCTAGTCACACCCTGACCTCACCAAAATATAAAGACAACAAAGATAACTAAGGTCAGGGCATGACAGTATCCCCCCAAAGGTGTGGACTCCTACCCTCGGTGGCGGCTCCGGTTCTGGATGCAGTCCACTCTCTTTACACTGATCCCTCCGCCTTTGTAGAACCAGACCGTTGATCATCGCCGGAGGCTCTGGACTGCGGATCATCGACGGAGACCCCGGACTGGGGACCGTCGCTGGAGACCCCAGGCTGGGGACCGTCGCTGGAGATCCCGAGCTGGGGACCGTCGCTGGAGACCCCAGGCTGGGGATCCCGGGCTGGGGACCGTCGCTGGAGACCCCGGACTGGGGACCGTCGCTGGAGGCTACAGACTGGGGACCGTCGCTGGAGGCTCCGGACTGGGGATCGTTGCTGGAGGTTCTGGACTGTGAAACGTCGTTGGAGGTTCCGGACTGTGGTCCGTTGTTGGAGGTTCTGGACTGTGAAACGTCGTTGGAGGTTCCCAGACAGTGAAACGTTGCTGGAGGTTCCGGACTGGGAACTGTCGCTGGAAGCTCTGGACTGGGTACTGTCGGCGGAAGCTCTGGACTGGGTACTGTCGCCGGAAGCTCTGGACTGGGTACTGTCGCGGGAAGCTCTGGACTGGGTACTGTCGCGGGAAGCTCTGGACTGGGTACTGTCGCCGGAAGCTCTGGACTGGGTACTGTCGCTGGAGGACTCCGGAGGCGCACTGGATACCTGGTGCCAGCACTGGTGTTACCGGGCTGGAGACACGCACCTCAGGGCGAGTGTGAGGAGGACGCACAGGCCGTACTGGACTCTGGAGGCGCATTGGAGGCCTGATGCCGGCACTGGTGGTACTGGGCTGGAGACACGCACCTCAGGGCGAGTGCGGGGAGGAGGTACAGGACGTGCTGGACTCTGGACGTGCACTTGACGTACTGGGCTGTGCAGACGCACTGGAGACACAGTACACAGAGCCGGCGCAAGATATCCTGGTCCAAGTAGGTGTACAGGAGAACAGGAGCACTGAGCCGGCACCATCCGTCCTGGCTGGATGCCCATTCTAGTCCGGCAAATGCGAGGAGCTGGAATAGAGCGCACCGGGCTATGAATACGAACTGGAGACACCGTGCGCATCACTAAATAACACGGTGCCTGACCAGTCACACCCTAACCACTGTAAGCACGAGGTGTTGGCTCAGGTCTCCAACCTGACTCAGCCAATCTCCTCGTGTGCCTCCTCCCAAAAAATATTGGGCTGCCTCTCATGCTTGCCTCGTTTGTATTCCTCCTCGTAATATCGCCGTTCCACTTTCGCTGCCTCTATTTCTTCCTTCGGACGGCGATACTCCCCCTCCTGCGTCCAGGGTCCTCATACAGAATCTCTTCCCTAGTCCATTGTTCCTGAACACGCTGCTTGGTCCATTTATGGTGGGTTCTTCTGTCACGTTCGTTATACGAAGAAAATCAAGGCGCAGCGTGGTAAGTGTACATTCTTCTTTATTATAAGAAGGAACACTGAACAAACAAACAAAATAACAAAACGAACTGTGAAGCTAATATGAGTAGTGCAGACAGGCAACTAAACACAGAACAAGAACACACAAAAACAAAGGGGAAATGGCTACCTAAATATGATCCCAATCAGAGACAACGATAAACAGCTGCCTCTGATTGGGAACCATATCAGGCCACCATAGACATACAAAAACCCTAGACAATACAAAAATGAGCATACCCACCCTAGTCACACCCTGACATAACCAAAATATAAAGAAAACAAAGATAACTAAGGTCAGGGCGTGACACAGCTTGATGAAAACCAGTCAATATTCAGGTCCCCAAGAAAGTAGACCTCTCTGTTTACATCACATACAATATCAAGCATTTCACACATATTATTTAGATACTGACTGTTAGCTTTAGATGTGCCAAGTAAACCTGCAACCATAACACTTCAATAACACTTGACATAAGATCTTCTCTAAGCATTACAGGGATATGGCTCTGAATATATACAGCATCACCTCCCCCATATGCGTTTCTGTCTCTTCTATAGATGTTATATCCTTGTATTGCTACTGCTGTATCATCAAATTAATAACCTAAGTGAGTCTCAGAAATGGTGAATATATTAATGTTATCTGATATGAGCAAGTTATTGATTTCATGAAACTTATTTATAAGGTTACATATATTTATATGGGCAATTTCCGGCCCTTTCCTGGGTAGCTTATCAGAGATAGACATTATATGGAAAAGAGCAAACAAAGCAAGAGAGAAAAAAACATTCAGCAGTCCATGAATCAATTGGTGTGTGTGTGCTGCGGGGTTGAAGCTACAAACCCACAGACTTGCTCTCTCATCCCTTCCAGACTTCTGGGAGGGAGGGTGGACAATGAGCCTGTCATAGCAGATGTAAGCAATGTCCCCACACGCTCTGACAGCTTTCATGGCTGGGATAAGGTCTTTCCTCTTCTGGCGCACAACTTCAGGATAGTCCCTGTTGAGGAAGATATACGTTCCTCAGACTTCGTCCAGGTCTCATGTGGGGATTCGGCAAATCCGTCCACAACCATGTTGTTCCGCCTTGATTGTCCCTCGAGATTTACCCGTCATTGTTATCATGGATTCACACACTGGGAGAACTGCAAACTGTTCTTCAGGTCCTGGACTCTTTTTTTTGTTTAAAAGATCCTTCACCTGTGATAGAGCGACACCAAAGTCCTCAACGGGCGCCCCCCCGGCTTTGGTCTTTGTCATCGTACCTAACAAAGTAGGTTACGCTGTTACTCCTTGAAGTCCCAGACAGGGCAGGTCACAGGGAAGATTGAACACAACTAACAGAAGGGATCTAGACAGCCACAAACCCGGGACAATCCGCGGTCCCAGCCACAATGGCTAACCACGTCGCGGGCTACATTCAAGTCCTCAATGAACCCTGCTAGCTTGATAGGCAGCTATTAAGCAGCTAGGCTAGTTGCTACGCCAAATAGCTCCTCAGACACGGCCTTGGTCCACAGGAAACTTTCCAATACACTTTCAAAACTACAAACTTCTCAAAACAACAAACCGTGCTCTCCCTTGTTCCACGTTCAACAGGATGTGTTCAACAGGAACTTATAGAGAGACTTATAGAGAGATCCTTGATGAAAACCTGCTCCAGAGCAAACAGGACCTCAGACTGGGGCAAAAGTTCACCTAAGGACACAGCTAAGACAAAGCAGGAGTGGCTTCGGGACAAGTCTCTGAATGTCTTTGAGTCACCCAGCCAGAGCCCGGACTTGAACCCGATAGAACATCTCTGGAGATACCTTAAAAAACCTGTGCAGCAACGCACCCCATCCAACCTAACAGAGCCAGACTCTTCCAGATCCGCCAGTCAGCCAGACTCTTCCAGATCTGCCAGTCAACCAGACTCTTCCAGATCCGCCAGTCAACCAGACTCTTCCAGATCCGCCAGTCAACCAGACTCTTCCAGATCCGCCAGTCAGCCAGACTCTTCCAGATCCGCCAGTCAGCCAGGATCTGCCAGAACCGCCAGCCAGCCAGGATCTGCCGGATCCAACTACCTGACTGAGCTTCCTCTCAGTGCTGAGCTTCCTCTCAGTGCTAGGCTTCCTCTCAGTGCTAGGCTTCCTCTCAGTGCTAGGCTTCCTCTCAGTGCTAGGCTTCCTCTCAGTGCCAGGCTTCCCCTCAGTGCCAAGCTTCCCCTCAGTGCCAAGCTTCCCCTCAGTGCCAAGCTTCCCCTCAGTGCCAAGCTTCCCCTCAGTCCCGAGCTTTCCCTCAGTCCCGAGCTACCCCTCAGTCCCGAGCTACCCCTCAGTCCCGAGCTACCCCTCAGTCCCGAGCTGCCCCTCAGTCCCGAGCTGCCCCTCAGTCCCGAGCTGCCCCTCAGTCCCGAGCTGCCCCTCAGTCCCGAGCTGCCCCTCAGTCCCGAGCTGCCCCTCAGTCCCGAGCTGCCCTTCAGTTCAGTGGGGTTCTGGGTGAGGACTACTAGGCCATGGTCGGCAGCGAGGGTGGACTATCATAGGACGTGAGGAGGAGGGATTAAGACATTAATAGAGTGGGGTCCACATCCCGCGCCGGAGCCGCCACCATGGACAGACGCCCACCCGGACCCTCTACTATTGTTTTGATGTGCGTCCGGGAGTCCGCACCTTAGGGGGGGGGGGGGGGTTCTGTCACGCCCTGGTCGTAATATATTGTGTTTGTCTTCATTTATTTGGTCAGGCCAGGGTGTGACATGGGTTTATTGTGGTGTGTTTTGTCTTGGGGTTTTGTGGGTTGCTGGGTGTGTGGCTTAGTGGGGTTATCTAGCAAGGTCTATGGCTGTCTGGAGTGGTTCTAAATCAGAGGCAGGTGTTTATCGTTGTCTCTGATTGGGAACCATATTTAGGCAGCCATATTCTTTATGAGTATTTCATGGGTGATTGTTCCTGTCTCTGTGTTTGTTGTCACAGATAGGCTGTATAGGGTTCCATTTGTTGTTTTTGTATTGTTTGTGTTTTTACTTCGTCATTAAACAGGTCTCAAAAATACCACGCTGCATTTTGGTCCGCTTCTCCTTCACCAGACGAGAACCGTTACAATGTGATATCATTTTTTTGCTGAAATGTCTAAAACCATGTTTTTGCTTTGTCATTATGGGGTATTGTGTGTAGATTGATGAGGGAAAAAAAACTATTTCATCAATTTAGAATAATGCTGTAACGTAACAAAATGTAGAAAAAGTCAAGGGTTCTCAATACATTCCAAATGCACTGTATATAGACATATACTGTACATACATACACATTCAGTACCAGTCAAAAGTTTGGAGACACCTACTCATTCAAGGGTTTTTCTGTATTTTTACAATGTTTTACATTGTATAATAATAGTGAAGACATCAAAACTATGAAATAACACATATGGAATCACATAGTAACCCCAGAAAAGTGTTAAACAAATCAAAATATACTTAATACTTGAGATTATTCAAAGTTTCCACCCTTTGCCTTGATGACAGCTTTGCACACTCTTGGTATTCTCTCAACCAGCTTCATGAGGTAGGTGTGCCTTGTTAAAAGTTAATTTGTGGAATTTCTTGAAAGACAAACGCACTTTTATGAGTAGACTAAAACAACTGGACACACAACATACAAAAAGGAGAGGAAGGTAATGTTTTCCAGGATGTTCTTCCTCAGAGGGAGTAGAGGGAGAGTAGCAGGTTAGCGCCCTCGCACACTTTAGCCTCTTCAGGACAGAGGGTACGACATTTTCTGCCTCCTCACCACCGACACACATCTCCTCCCTCATCCCTTCTTTCTCCCCGTCTTACCAGTGATGGCTGTACCACAGAGTGTTCTCGATAGCTCCATGGCTGTATGCATGGAGTATAAGGGTTGCTCCCCGCTCTGGCCCTCTCCACAGTCACCTTAAAAACTCTCTCAGCCAACCCCTCGGACACTGACACCGGAGAGTCTTCATACACACTGCTGCATCTCGGCATCTCGTTTTTTTTGTTCATCTGCAAAAAACGAAATAACAACAACCAATGTCTTTTATGTAAGAAATAAAATCAAAGATTGAAAAGGAAAGAAAAAAGTGCCTTTTTCACGTTCTGACGTTTCCGTTTTACATCAGAAAACCATTGTCTAAGATGTACACAGACCGGGTCACAACCTTGAGTATCTGGCATGACAATACAAGAAAGTAACCACGGGAAGCACGTTGGCCATTTTAATTCATAAACATTAGGCCTATACTCTCTGTAAAATTCACACAATTATCCTGTATTTATAATCACTGTAAAAATCACAATTTTATTATGCAAATGAAACATGAAATCACTCACAATTGAAATTACCCGAATGTCAAGCCCTGGACTGGTACCCAGGCTAACTGCCTTCTATTTTGAACACATTTATTTTCATTGTTAGAGCGGCCACTTTAGTATCTGGTCAATATATTGGATAAAATGTGGTCACACACAATAACTTACATTTATTAGTTGGAGGACATGTTTAATGTTGCCTTGTTTATGGGTACAATGAAAATGTGTATTCCACCTGTCACAGTACTCAACCCTCTGACATACTATTCACGCAACAGTCTGGGAGCATCAGGTAAGCCTCCGAGCAGTACCCAGGTAGCAGTTCAGGGGTTTATGTGCCTTGCTCAAGGACACAATGGCAGAAGGGGTTGGAACCAGACCTGGATAAATAGTATATTTCAAATACTCTAATGAGCTGTGGTTGATGATTGAGCTTGCCTGGCACAAACACCATTTTAATAGTCCCAAAAGAGCAAACCACAAATTTCTGGCACTCTACTCCAGACAGGCTCAATACTATTTGAACTCAGGTCAGAGCAATTGATGACATTGTAATGTGTTCAGTAACTTTGCCTGGTACCTGAAAACATGTATTAGCTCCAATCAAATCAATCACATTTATTTTATAAAGCCCTTTTTACATCAGCGGTGGTCAGGAAGTACTTTACAGATACCCGACCTAACACCCATTGAGTCAGAAGCTTATGCCTTGGCTTTAGCTCAGCAGTCTAATACAGTCTTGTGGTGCACAGGACTAATCCAGTCAGCAACAGCAGCAACAATACTGCTACTAAATACTGTAATGAACAAATAAATTATTATGGTATCTTTTGAATTATTTTTAAATATTAGGTTGTTATGGCACCTTTAACATTCAAAGTGTTACCTAAATTATTCAGATATGCAATTTGGGCGAGTTTCTTTCAACATGTGAGAATCACTTGTGAACCTGTACATCCCTGAGAGTGATGCCTGACTCAACATGTCTCATTGTTACTATCAGAGCCTTCTTGACTAATAAGGACTGCTTATATGGATGTAATGTGTGTGCATTTCCATTGTACTTGCTATGTGCAAACACAACACAAGTTTTAGAGAGTAGGTTTATCTTCGAGGGTGTGACTTTTTAGGGTGTGACCAGATTTAAGACTCATATTGTATACCAACCTACTTAGAGACAGTGCTGGGAAAGAAGATATTTATATTCATATGACATTTCACATTCATCAAATCCCGAGGCTTGGTCCGTGTCCAATAGATGTCTGCCTACTACTTACTAAAAGTACATACTTCTGTGTACGTATCGTACTACATATTATTTAGAACGTAATGTTTAGTAAAAACATATGTAGTAAACAATGAATATCAACATACTAGGCTTATTCATACTGTGAAGGCATGTAATGTGTGATTTCCCGCCATTTGTTCATTTTGGTATCATCAGCTGTTGAATGTATGCATTTCAAGTATACACGTTTTACCAGTGTCTGCAATGTGTTTCAAGAGACACTTGTTCCACAACACCTTGCTACAAAAGTAGCTTGCAAACTTGAAGTTTTGTAATTTCATGTAAAGACAAGATATTTTCTGCAGTAATATTGATGTGCTTATAAAGACAGTATGCCACTTTACCAAGCAAAAATACAAATAAGTTCTGTGTAGAGGAAACGAAAAGATAGATTTGTATGATTTGTATGCTCCTTGTTCTTCGGTACAACTTCAGCTGTCCCAGAAATAGCATGGCATTCAATTCTATTTCCATGGTATATTCTAAGGATTTGGCTGTCTAACCACATACCGACATTCCCAAGTCTCTGGGTGAGGTTCTGTCTTCATGTACGTACAGGTGCAGTCGGGTGGCAGGAGGGGTGGAGTGCATGACACTTCATCCTGGATATGACAGAGTTTGCCTCAAACCAAGGGTCCAGCAGAAGCCTACAAAGTAATAAGAGAAAAAAGTGCAAATTCCTGAATTTATGTAGACATTCCAAACAAAGTGTTTTGATACCTTTCAAGTGTAACGGTTCCATGTAGAGTAAACTATCCTTAGTGTTCTGCTAATACAACAATGTGCAAATATTGCATTGTCTTTCAAAACCAATACAGATACAGTACCTATCAGCATTTATTTCTGGTGGTAACGTTAGTCGTCATCCCTTCAGTCGGTGTCCCATATAAGACAGTTTCATGACATGTTTGAGAACACACTAATTTTTAATAGGTCAGTAGCCAGTGATGCTGACGCCGTCACTATTTCCGTGTTTAAAACAACTGTGAACTGGGCACTCAGAAAAGAATGGAAGAAACTCCCCAAATACAGGTGTGCCAAGCTTGTAGCACCATACCCAAGAACACTCAAGGCTGTAATCGCTGCCAAAGGTGCTTTAACAAAGTACTGAGTAAAGGGTCTGAATACTTGTGTAAATGTGATATTTCAGGTTTATATTTTTTATAAATTAGCAAAAAATTCTAAAAACCTGTTTTTGCTTTGTCATTATGGAGTATTGTGTGTAGATTGATGAGGGGAAAAAAATATTAAATACATTTTAGAAGAAGGCTGTAACGACACGAAATGTGGAAAAAGTCAAGGGGTCTGAATACTTTCCTGAATGCACTGTATATAGACATATACTGTACATACATACACATTCAGTACCGGTCAAAAGTTTGGAGACACCTTCTCATTCAAGGGTTTTTCTATATTTTTACAATGTTTTACATTGTAGAATAATAGTGAAGACATCAAAACTATGAAATAACACATATGGAATCATGTAGTAACCAAAAAAAGGGTTAAACAAATAAAAATATACGTAATACTTGAGATTATTCAAAGTTCCACCCTTTGCCTTGATGACAGCTTTGCACACTCTTGGCATTCTCTCAACCAGCTTCATGAGGTAGGTGTGCCTTGTTAAAAGTTAATTTGTGGAATTTCTTGAAAGACAAACACTTTTATGAGTAGACTAAAACAACTGGACACACACACACACACACACACACACACACACAACACACAAAAAGGAGAGGAAGGTAATGTTTTTCAGGATGTTCTTCCTCAGAGGGAGTAGACGGAGAGTAGCAGGTTAGCGCCCTCGCACACTTTAGCCTCTTCAGGACAGAGGGTACGACATATTCTGCCTCCTCACCACCTACACACATCTCCTCCCTCAACCCTTCTTTCTCCCCGTCTTACCAGTGATGGCTGTACCACAGGGAGTGTTCTCGATAGCTCCATGGCTGTATGCATGCAGTATAAGGGTTGCTCCCCGCTCTGGCCCTCTCCACAGTCACCTTAAAAACTCTCTCAGCCAACCCCTCGGACACTGACACCGGAGAGTCTTCATACACACTGCTGCATCTCGGGCAGCCCCCCCCCCACACACACACATACACGGTAAGCACAGAGACACACAGACCCTTACTAACATTAATAGCATGTATCAAGCCTAACATTAATGTTACAGTATATTAGTTAATAACATGTTAATTATTAGATAGCAGGTTAAAGGGTGAACTCTTATTTTGAAGGGAGAGGATGTGCATATGCCCCCCCCCCCCGAAAGTGCCCACTCTGGTATTGGCACGTGTGCTCTAGCTAACAGCTAGCAGATACTTTGTGGGTATAGCCTACATCAGGGGTATTCAACTTTTACTCTACGAGGTACAGAGCCTGCTGGTTTTCTGTTCTACCTGATAATTAAGTGCACACACCTGGTGTCCCTAAATCAGTCCCTGATTAGAGGGGGACAATGAAAAAAATGCAGTGAAGCTGGCTTTGAGTTCCAACGGCAGCATCAGTCATCATGTCACCAGAATAAGACCATCGATATTTATTGAAAGGAGAATCATGCTCATCACTGTGCACTTTCACCACACTGTGAAGTTCATCATTACTTGTTTAATTTGTAGCCTAATAAACTACATGCTCTCCCGAGTTGCATTGGGAGAACCACACAACATATCATCACATGAATCCAAGTTTACCTATTTTTTTACGTAATTTACTCGCATAAAAAGGGAAGCACTGCTCAAGCAGCCGTGAGCTGCCAAGTGACATGAGCCTAATAGACAAGCTAAATTACTTCTATGATCGCTTCAAGGCAAGCAACACTGAAGCATGCATGTTAGCATCAGCTGTTCCGGACGACTGTGTGATCACACTCTCCGTAGTCGATGTGAGTAAGACCTTTAAACAGGTCAACAATCACAAGGCTGCCGGGCCAGACGGATTACCAGGACGTGTACTCCGAGCATGAGCTGACCACCTGGCAAGTGTCGTCACTGACATTTTCAAACTGTCCCTGACTGAGTCTAATACCAACATGTTTCAAGCAGACCACTATAGTCCCTGTGCCCAAGAACACTAACGTAACCTTCCTAAATGACTACCGACCCATAGCACTCATGTATGTAGCCATGACGTGCTTTGAATGGCTGATCATGGCTCACATCAACACCATTATCCCAGAAACCCTAAACCCACTCCAATTTGCATACCACCCCAACAGATCCACAGATGATACAATCTCTTTTGCACTCCACACTGCCCTTTCCCACCTGGACAAAAGGAACACCTATGTGAGAATACTATTCATTGACTACAACTCAGCGTTCAATACCATAGGACCCTGGAACTAAACATCTCCCTCTGCAACTGGATCTTGCTGATGGGCGGGCCCCAGGTGGTAAAAGTACTAACATCTGCCATAATGATCCTCAACACGTGAGCCCCTCAGGGGTGTGTGCTCAGTCCCCTCCTGTACTCCCTGTTCACTCATGACTGCATAGCCAGGCACGACTCCAACACCATCATTAAGTTTGCTGACGACAACGATGAGACGGCCTATGTGGGAAAAGGTCAGAGACCTGGTCATGTGGTGCCAGGATAACAACCTCTCCCTCAACGTGATCAAGAAAAAGGAGATGACTGTGGACGACAGGAAAAGGAGGACCGAGCACGCCCCCATTCTCATAGACGGGGCTGTAGTGGAACAGGTTGAGCGCTTCAATTTCCTTGCTGTCCACATCACCAACAAACTATCCTTGTCCAAACACACCAAGACAGTCATGAAGAGGGCATGGCAAAAAATATTCCCCCATGGGTCTACAGATCCTCAAAACGTTCTACAGCTGCACCATCGAGAGCATCCTGACTGGTTGCATCACTACAGAGTGTAGTGCATACAGCCCAGTACATCACTAGGGCCAAGCTTCCTGCCACCCAGGACCTCCATCCAGGACCCGTTTGTCACGCCCTGGTCTAAGTATTTTGTGTTTTCTTCATTTATTTGGTCAGGCCAGGGTGTTTTTGTATTGTTTTTTTTTTCACATGTATTGGGATGAAAGCTTAGTGGGGTGTTCTAGGTGAATCTATGGCTGTCTGAAGTGGTTCTCAATCAGAGGCAGGTGTTTATCGTTGTCTCTGATTGGGAACCATATTTAGGCAGCCATATTCTTTGAGTGTTTCGTGGGTGATTGTCCTTATGTCCTTTTGTCCCTGTTCTGTGTTAATTTACACCAGTATAGGCTGTTTCGTTACGTTTTGTTGTTTTTGTAATTGATTCGTGTTTACTTTTGTTTCTTAAACATGGATCGCAATCTACACGCCACATTTTGGTCCGACTCTCCTTCGCCTATAGAAAACCGTAACAGAATCACCCACCACAACAGGACCAAGCGGCGTGGTGACAGGCAGCGGCAGCAGGAGCAACAAAGTTTGGAGTACATGACTTGGGAGGAAATAGACAGGTGGGCGGTCGACCCAGGGAGAGTGCCGGAGCCCGCCTAGGATTCGCTGGAGCAGTGCGAAAAGGGTTATAGGAGAATGGAGTGGGACGGGACCAAGCGGCGTGGTAACAGGCAACAGCAACAGCAGGAGCAACAAAGTGAGGAATGGACATGGGAGGACGAATTGTTCGGAGAAGGACCTTGGGACCAGCCTGGAGAATATCGCCACCCCAAAGAAGAACTGGAGGCGAAGAAAGCGGAGAGGCGCCGGTATGAGGAGGCAACACGGCGACGCGGATGGAAGCCCGAGAGTCAGCCACAAAAATTTCTTGGGGAGGAACTCAGGGAGAGTGTGGCAGAGTCAGGAGTCAGACCTGAGCCAACTCCCCCTGTTTATCGTGAGGAACCAAGGAGAAGACCAGAACCAGAGCCGGTGTTGGAGGTGAGCGAAGCAGAGACTGTGAAGCAGTTAATGGCGAAATTGGAGGAGAGAGAAATGAGGGAGTTGCTGTGTTGGTGCTTTAAGCATGGAATTCGCCCAACGGAGCGTGTCGGGATTTAATGGCACCTGGGTCAGCGCTCCATACTCGTCCTGAGGTGCGTGCTAGTCGGCTGGTGAAGATTGTGCCAGCCTCACGCACCAGGCCTCCTGTGCACCTCCCTAGCCTTGCACGTCCTGTGCCAGCCCTGCTCTCAAGATCTCCAGTACGCCTTCACGGTCCAGCCCATCCTGTGCCACCTCCACACACCAGCCCTCCAGTGGCAACTCCCCGCACCAGGCTTCCTGTGCGTGTCCTTGGCCCAGTACCACCAGTGCCAGCACCACGCACCTGGCCTTCAGTGCGCTTCGCCTGTCCAGCGCTGCCGGACTCTCCCGCCTGTCTAGCGCTGCCAGAGCCTTCCTCCTCTCCTGCACTGCCGGAGTCTCCCGCCTCTCCAGCGCTGCCAGAGCCTTCTTCCTCTCCTGCACTGCCGGAGTCTCCCGCCTGTTTAGCGCTGCCAGAGCCTTCCTCGTCTACAGCGCTGCTGGAGTCTCCCCCGTACAGCGCAGCCAGAGCTGCCAGTCTGCATGGAGCAGCCAGAGCTGCCAGTCTGCATGGAGCAGCCAGAGCTGCCAGTCTGCAAGAAGCCGCCAGAGCCGCCAGTCTGCATGGAGCAGCCAGAGCCGCCAGTCAGCATGGAGCAGCCAGAGCCGCCAGCCAGCCAGGATCTGCCAGAGCCAACTACCTGCCTGAGCTTCCTCTCAGTGCTGAGCTGCCCCTCAGTCCCGAGCTGCCCCTCAGTCCCGAGCTGCCCCTCAGTCCCGAGCTGCCCCTCAGTCCCGAGCTGCCCCTCAGTCCCGAGCTGCCCCTCAGTCCCGAGCTGCCCCTCAGTCCCGAGCTGCCCTTCAGTCCAGAGCCTACACGCCGCATTTTGGTCCGACTCTCCTTTGCACATAGAAAACCGTAACACCATAAAACTTCTGTGAAGTGAATTATTTCTATAGAACTGCTTCCTGCTTGTAGGATGGCTACTTGTCACAGTAAACAAAACACATGTACAGGTAGAAATGTATTCAGTTAGAGAAAATGTGTCATCTTGCGAAGAGCAACATCCCCAGTCAGTGTGTCAGTGTTTTGACCAATGATAAATATTTTTTTTTGCACACATCCCAACTAACGATTTGCAGTGACCCAATCATAACAAATCATAACTTATATTTATCAGATGTGAATTGTACAACTTACCCCCTTACACAACACTATTTGGATATGTGAAATGTGATTTCAAGTTTCTGATTATTTATTGTTGTCTTAGGCATTGCCATCCTCCAATAGCTAGACACACCCTAAACAGTCATGGTTGATTTAAAACTGGTTTGGTTTGTCATTAGATCTCATATAATAATACGGCATGTTCATTTAAGAGTTGACTCATGCCTTAACATTTCCCTGACCTCTACGATGACGCTGAAAGGTGTTCTAGTTTCATTGAATCTGTTCTATTGAACATGCCATTACATCCACAATAAGGAACATCCTCTTTGTTTTATGTGTGAATGCCATGGTATGACATGAAAGATGAACAGTACATGCTTAGTTTATATTATAATTTTGTAGATGCTTTTATTGAAAGCGAACAACAGTAGAGCATGCATATATTTTTGTGTGGAGGACTCCAGTGGGAACCGACCCTGGCATTGCAAGCTCCACACTCCACTTAATGGTATATTTTGGCTCTTGGAAAACTTGTAATGTCAGTTTTCACCAATCAGACATACAATACTGCATTTTCAATGTATTTGGACCGGGCCTGTACGTTGAACAATAACTAACCAGAACCTGATAATTTGGCGCCCTCTTGCTGTAGAGACTAAATATGACTACAATAGTGAAGTATTCTGACTGATGTCGGTGGTCTTTGCAGGCCCCGGTGTCCGGTCTGGAGTGTGAAGTCACAAGCTCTGCTGATCGGCTACTGCGTAGCAACCCAGCGGTGCCAAAAGCCCTGGTCTGCCCTAGAAAGCCTATGTAAATTACAATTGTCAGAACGGCCAAAGTTGTTGTGATTCTACCAACGACCAGAAACTGCCATGTGGGGAATTTGTTTCAGATTGTTCTCGATAACAGGTCTTGTTTTGAGGTGTTTTCACTGATTTCATGTCAATGTAACGTAAAATATGTCTACAATTGGCCTGCTAGCTAAACAACTGTAACGATGTTTTGAGAGACCAGTGCTCATTGTGCAAACGTATTTTTGTGTGCACGTTGATAATAAGGGTTCTTAAACTTTTTCAGCATGGGACCCAAATGAGAATTTCTGTTTTCCTGAGACCCAAGCTTATGGAAATGTGTAACTATACGGAAATACTGGTACATTTCATTGCCCTTAAGCCAAAATCAAATAACAATGAAATACCCTTATAAATACCTATGTATATTTATTTTTTCCCATTAAAAACACTCTCTACATCTGTCTAGGTTGTAACTGTTGTTGTTAATACAATAAAATAATTTTACATGTTAACTGGAATAAACTCATTGATCACATCACACAGGTTGAGTTTTTGATAGTGCAACCATAAGTAACAATACAGATGAAAAAAATGAGGCCTACTGTACATCTTACTGTAGGAACGTTTGTTGAAAAAAGTCTAGGTTAGAACTGTTGCTGTTAAAATACAATATATATTTTTTATTCTGAACTGTAATAAACTGATTGATCAAATCACACACACACACTATTCTGGGTATTTGACAGCACAACACGGAGGTCATGTTCAGCATTTAGTCTGTTTCTGTACTTGTTTTTTTAAGTATGCCAGAGTTGAGAACCCTGACTCGCATAGATACAGTACCAGTCGAAAGTTTGGACACACCTACTCAATTCCAGGTTTTTTCTTTATTTGCACTATTTTCTACATTGTATTATAATAGTAAAGATGTCAAAACTATGAAATGACACATATGGAATCATGTAGTAACCAAGAAAAGTGTTAAATCAAAATACACTGCTCAAAAAAATAAAGGGAACACTAAAATAACACATCCTAGATCTGAATGAATGAAATATTCTTATAAATACTTTTTTCTTTACATAGTTGAATGTGCTGACAACAAAATCACACACAAATTAGCAATGGAAATCAAATTTATCAACCCATGGAGGTCTGGATTTGGAGTCACACTCAAAATTAAAGTGGAAACCACACTACAGGCTGATCCAACTTTGATGTAATGTCCTTAAAACAAGTCAAAATGAGGCTCAGTAGTGTGTGTGGCCTCCACGTGCCTGTATGACCTCCCTACAACGCCTGGGCATGCTCCTGATGAGGTGGCGGATAGTCTCCTGAGGGATCTCCTCCCAGACCTGGACTAAAGCATCCGCCAACTCCTGGACAGTCTGTGGTGCAACGTGGCGTTGGTGGATGGAGCGATACATGATGTCCCAGATGTGCTCAATTGGATTCAGGTCTGGGGAACGGGCAGTCCAAAGCATCAATGCCTTCCTCTTGCTGGAACTGCTGACACACTCCAGCCACATGAGGTCTAGCATTGTCTTGCATTAGGAGGAACCCAGGGCCAACCGCACCAGCATATGGTCTCACAAGGGGTCTGAGGATCTCATCTCGCCTGCTTTCATCTGTGAAGAGCACAGGACACCAGTGGCGAATTTGCCTATCTTGGTGTTCTCTGGCAAATGCCAAACATCCTGCATGGTGTTGGGCTGTAAGCACTCGTGGAGTCTGTTTCTGACTGTTTCTGACCATTTGAGCAGACACATGCACATTTGTGGCCTGCTGGAGGTCATTTTGCTGTGCTCTGGCAGTGCTCCTCCTTGCACAAAGGCGGAGGTAGCGGTGTTCCCTTTATTTTTTGAGCAGGGTATATGTATATGTATTTTTGAGATTCTTCAAAATCCCAACCTTTGCCTTGATGACAGATTTGCACACTCTTGGCATTCTCTCAACCAGCTTCACCTGGAATGCTTTTCCAACAGTCTTGAAGGAGTTCCCACATATGCAGAGCACTTGTTGGCTGCTTTTCTTTCACTCTATGGTCCGACTCATCCAAAACCATCTCAATTTGGTTGAGGTCGGGGGATTGTGGAGGCCAGGTCCTCTGATGCAGCACTTCATCGCTCTCCCTCTTGGTGAAATATATCTTACACAGCCTTGAGGTGTGTTGGGTCATTGTCCTGTTTAACCTCTTGAAACTCTAGGGGCGCTATATCATTTTTGGATAAAAAGACGTGCCCGTTTTAAGCGCAATATTTTGTCACAAAAAGATGCTCGACTATGCATATAATTGGTACCTTTGGAAAGAAAACACTCTGTCGTTTCCAGAACTGCAAAGATATTTTCTGTGCGTGCCCTAGAACGTGAGCTTCAGGCAAAACCAAGATGAGACGGCATCCAGGAAATGAGCAGGATTTTTGAGGCTCTGTTTTCCATTGTCTCCTTATATGGCTGTGAATGCGAGAGGAGTAAGTCTGCCCTTTCTGTCGTTTCCCCAAGGTGTCTGCAGGATTGTGACGTATTTGTAGGCATATCATTGAAAGATTGACCATAAGAGACCACATTTACCAGGTGTCCGCCCGGTGTCCTGCGCCGAAATTGGTGCGCAAAAGTCAGCTGCAAGTATTTTTCCACAGAATTCAGAGAAGAATGCAGGCTTCCACGAACGATATATCAATGAAGAGATATGTGAAAAAACACCTTGAGGATTGATTCCAAACAACGTTTGCCATGTTTCGGTCGATATTATGGAGTTAATTCGGAAAAAGTTTGACGTTGTAGGTGACTGAATTTTCGGTTCGTTTCGGTAGCCAAATGTGATGTACAAAACGGAGCGATTTCTCCTACACACAGACGCTTTCAGGAAAAACTGCGCATTTGGTATGTAACTGAGAGTCTCCTCATTGAAAACATCCGAAGCTCTTCAAAGGTAAATGATTTTATTTATTTGGTTATCTGATTTTTGTGAAAATGTTGCGTGCTAAATGCTACTCAAAATGCTAAGCTAGCTTAGCATACTCTTACACAAATTAGTCAATTGCTATGGTTCAAAAGCATATTTTGAAAATCTGAGATGACAGTGTTGTTAAGAAAAGGCTAAGCTTGAGATTAGGCGCATTATTGTCATTTTATTTGCGATTTTCAGAAATCGTTAACGTTGCGTTATGCTAATGAGCCTGAGACTTTAGTCACGATCCCGGATCCGGGATGGGGATTTTCAAGAAGTTAAAAACAAATGATAGTCCCACTAAGCTCAAACAAGATGTGATGGCGTAACGCTGCAGAATACTGTGGTAGCCATGCTGGTTAAGTGTGCCTTGAATTCTAAATAATTCACAGACAGTGTCAACAGCAAAGCACCATATCACCACCTCCTCCATGCTTTACAGTGGGAAATACACATGCAGTGATAATCCGTTCACCCACACCACGTTTCACAAAGACACGGCGGTTGGAACCAAAAATCTACAATTTGGACTCCAGACCAAAGGACAAATATACACCGGTCTAATATCCACTGCTCTGCTTGTGTTTCTTGGCCCAAGCAAGTTTCTTCTCCTTATTGGTGTCATTTAGTAGTGGTTTCTTTGCAGCAATTCAACCATGATGGCCTGATTCACAGTCTCATCTGTTGATGTTGAGATGTGTCTGTTACTTGAACTCTGTCAAGCATTTATTTGGGCTGCAATTTCTGAGGCTGGTAGCTCTAATGATCATATCCTCTGCAGCAGAGGTAACTCTTGGTCTTCCATTCCTGTGGCAGTCCTCATGAGAGCCAGTTTTTATTTTAACTTTATTTAACTAGAACAAATTCTTATTTCCAATGACGGCCTAGGAACAGTGGGTTATCTGACTTATTCAGGGGCAGAACAAACGATTTTTACCTTGTCAGCTTGGGGATTAGAACTTGCAACCTTTCGGTTACTAGTCCAACACTCTAACCACTAGGGTTAGTGATCGGTTGAAGAGCATGCATTTAGTTTTACTTGCATTTAAGAGCAGTTGAAGGCCACGGAAGGAGAGTTGTTTGGCATTGAAACTCGTCTGGAGGTTAGTTAACACAGTGTTCAAAGAAGGGCCAGAAGTATATAGAATGGTGTCGTCTTCGTAGAGGTGGATCAGAGAATCACCAGCAGCAAGAGCAACATCATTGATGTATACAGAGAAGAGAGTCAGCCCGGAATTGAACCCTGTGGCACCCCCATAGCGACTGCTGGAGGTACGGACAACATGCCCTCGGATTTGACACACTGAACTCTATCAGAGAAGTAGTTGGTGAACCAGGCGAGGCAATCATTTGAGAAATCAAGGCTGTTGAGTCTGTCAATAAGAATGTGGTGATTGACAGAGTCGAAAACCTTTGCCAGGTCGATGAATACGGATGAGTAGGTGTTCTAAAACTATTCTAAAACTTTTGACTGGTAGTGTATTTGCATAAACTCTTCACAGTTGTGTTCTGTGGGTGTAACCGAGTAGACTAATACCCCATTTCATTGGTTCACAATCCAACCTTGTTTAACATTATCTAGTCTAAATATGGCATGATTCCACCAATTCTAAACTTCTGCATCACTTTCAAAGAGGTACTTTTATTTTGAAGGTAAACCTCAAATTACACTATTGTGCCTAATCCTTATTGTGGCTAGCTTCACAACATATAACCCGGTCGGTCGAGCATCACTAGCCAGATGATGCTAGCTGGCTGCTTTTAACGGTAACTTTAGGCAACAGATTTATGTAGCTGCCTAGCAATTTATTTTAATGAATTGAAGTTTAATTTCATTAGGCAAACAACAAGTGGCTACCTAGCTAATACTTACACACAAGGATTCCTAAATCATTGCTAAGAATAATGAAAATGACTGCAGTTTCAACTGGTTATTGTTTTCAGGCTGGTTGTATTGGTGCTAGCTAGCTACCCCAGAAGTTGCGGTCAAATAAATAATGCTTTATTACCAACAAAATATTGTAAACACATCGTTAGTGGCCAGTCTTTGCTTGTTTGCCAGCTTTGCCAGTGCTACTGATAGTAGTGGTGGCGCTTGGCTTGCACGTGAAAATTCAGAACACACAGCATTCTAGAATAAAACTGTGTTATTTGACGTGTCAAATTTAAAGCTTATTTAACGCGGCCAATCGTGTTATTGCCAAATAATAGTATTTTTTTATGTGTATCTTTTTTGACACGCAAAGACCCAAACGGCATTTATGTTGTGAAGCTAATAGCAGTGACGCTGTTACTGTAACTCCGGTAGGGCAACATCTGAAAAATAGCGCACTGGTAGTGTGTACCGGCGCTCGACCAGTCCGAAAGCCAACATCACCCACGACAAAACGGTTGATTGTCAAGGGAAATTAATTCCATTATCTTGGTGTTAATGGATTTGGCATTTCAGTTGTCTCCCTGAAATGTGTTTACTCTTTCAAATGACTACTCGACTTGTGGACTGCTCGTTCCACACAGCAGACATTGGGCTAAGTTAGGAATGCTGTGTTGCACGTGTAGCACCAAATTTTCCGTGGCATCATTATGTCATGTACTTACGTTATAGGTATGCACGTCAGCTTTGACATCGGTTTTGCACATAGGCATTAAACTAGACATCGGGCTGATACCGATGTTGACATTTTTAGCTAATAACATCTGATTCCGCTATGTTCACATATATATCATGCATCCCTACTGTACAGCATTACCTATGGATTGTGGATCAATGACATGGGGTATCAATTTACCCAGTGACACCCACAGAACACAACTTTGAAGAGTTTAAACAAATATTAGCAGTGTAGCTCTTATTGCGTGACTTTGACTGTGGGAAATCACTTCCCAGTCAGCTTATTGTCCGTATTGACATTAATACTGCATTGTACATTGTGGATCGATAAAATGGGATATCAATCTACTAATGGAAACCCACAGAAAACAACTGCGAAGAGATTACACAAATATTTGCGTTGTAGCTCATATTGCGGGACTCTGTTAAATTCGCCACATTTATTATACCAGTCAACCTATTATGTGTTTGTTGAACACTATTTCAGAGGAAAAACAATACAACATGGATGTTTTGGAGTCTGATAACTGAGGAGGACTTCGGTATGGAGTAGACTGATACCCCATTTCATTGCTCCACATTCCAACACTCCAACCTTCTTTCGCATTATCTAGTCTAAATATGGCATGATTCCACTATTTGTATCCATTTGCATCACTTTCAGAGGGACTTTTATTTAAAAGGCGAACTGCAAATTCAACAACAAACAACCCGGTCCGGTCAAGCGGCACTAGCCAGATAAAGCCAGCTAGCTGCTTATAACGTTAACAGGGTTAAATAGCTGGGTTAAATAGCTGCAGCAACAGGGTTAAATAGCTGGCTAGCTTGTTTAGTTCGTTATCTAGCTAGCTAGTTATTTTAATGAACTGAAGTTCGATTTCAATAGGACAACAACAAGTGGTTGCCTAGCTAATATTTAGTCACATGGATTCCTAAATCATTGCTAAAAATATTGAAAATGACTGCAGTTTTGTCTTGTCATTGTTTTCAGGCTGGTTGCATTGGTGCTCACTCGGTACCAAGCTAAAGCTAACTACCCCAAAAGTTGCTAATAATATCTGCATCAAAAGGTATTTGCTAACATTTTTGATCCTGATCTTATTTCAAATGTTAACACAGATGTCCCATTCGGTCAAACAAATAATGTCTTATTACCAACGTGGTATTGCAACTATATCGTGGCCGAGAAGTGTGCTTGTTTGAGCTTATGCCCAATTGACTCCATATTACTCCTTGACGGGGAGCTCTACTTGTCCTAGAATCGCCCTAAATGTACCGCTCAGCCCATTGACGACGCACGGGCAACAAATGGCCATTAATGAGTTTGCCATCTCCTCAAAAGTATCTCTGGTTTCCCATATCCTCAAAAGTAACTGATGATGTGCAGCAATCGGGAGTTCTCTATAGGAATACGTGGATGACATCAGCGCTATCACCATCTACTGGTTTTAATGTCTATGGATCTTTTGTCCATTCATCATTTCTTCTCATGAGAGACTGAGTAAAGTGGGAAAAAATGTATCAATAACTTGGGTTAGGAAAAATAAATGTGTGTTTAAAACAGGTAAAATCTTGTGTTGAGTACTTCAAGACATTGACTTTAATGTTCCAAAATTACTTTTATGATAGGTAGTCAAAAATAATGTAGATATTCTGGGTTCACAGTTAAATCACTTTTTCAGACAAAAATGTGTTTGACACAAGAAAGGGATAATATCTCTGACATTTTTAAAGTAATTCCTCCCTCCATCCTTAACTTTTCCTTAATAAGTCATATTTTGTTAGAATTTCAATATCACAAACAGAATTTGTGTTATAAGCAGGCCATTTTTTTCTGAGCGCCAAAAAATGACTTTTTCAAATTCTCCAACATAGTCACGTGCAGATAAGATGTTTCGATTTCATTTATATACAGTATCAGAAACAGCAGATTCTTAGTTTTCGAAAACACTTCCCATTGCCAAATCAGTCTCAAAATTGAATCGATGAGCTCAAAATATTATTTTTCCAAGAATAGCCTCTGTTCTATGCGCTCCACATTTGAGCATGCCAGCAACAGACAGCCTGTAGTAACATAAACTAATGAAAATGTATTTGTGTTCTTGGAAATAATATTTTTTTATATAAACACAATCAAAGTATTATTTTGAAAATGTTTTTTTTAGCGTAACGACCCTGGGTTTATAAACGGGGATATCGACTCTGGCGCTTGTGCATGCTTTTGCGGCACAGTCGATGGGGACTGGACTTCGGGCTAGAAGGTTGAGGGTTCGAGACCTGCTCCCTGCTGTTTAATTACATTGGTGTCAGAAGTGAGATCGGACCTTGCATCCACCATAGTGCATGTGCTTGGCCAGTGAGCGCGTTCCTATAAGACGTAGACTCACAAGCTAGCGCGGGGACGTGCTATTTGAAAGGAGGGAGTAGTGTAACAACCCAGGGTTTATAAGCGGAGATATCGACTCTGCCGCTTGAGCAGGCTTTTGCGGCACAGTTGATAGCACGCTGAATTTGGGGCTTTCGAGACCTGCTCCCTGCTATTTCACTGAATGTTGAGTCAAAATGATCCCTCATTGGCCTGAATGGGGATCCAGAGGCCAGGCTTTTCTAGTATTTTGACTCAACATTCAGTGAAATAGCAGGGAGCTGGACTCGAAAGCCCAAAGTTCAGCGCGCTATCATAATATGGGGACCCCACCAATTGTTTTGGTATAGAGCTAGGCACGGTTCTAGGGAATTGTAACCACTGTCAAATTAATAGACTGCACTCAGAATATTTTTACTTTGAAAATATACATCGTTCGGTTCGTAAACATTCGATTTGTAAACACTCACAGGACACAATATATAATCATCATGTATGGTTGTCAATCTCTAAACAGGTATGGAAATTGAAGGTGAAGAAATAAAATTGAGTGTGGAAAGTGAATTAGGGTTGAAGGGATGACAGATTAATGTGATTACATTTAAAATGAATGTCTCTTACCGTTTGCAGTGTTTGTCCATTTTGTGATTGGCAGTGGTGTTGAAGGAGTGGCCACAGAGCAGTTCAGTAGCTGCTTTCTTCTTGCTGAAGGTGCTCATTTTATCCTCCAATGTCCACCTCTTCTCAACCATCTTATTTTTATTTCTGCATCCCTCTCGTCCGCTGCTCCTACTTACTGGTACCGAGCAAACTGAAAACCCAGAGAAAAGTCGTGTTTTACATGGATCTTTCGAAACAATTGTTTGTTTGTTTTTTTTTACGTAGGAAGAAGGTTTGAGGATTTAGCGAGGTAACTTTGGCTAACTTGAGTTCAACTTGGGATAACCGGTCATACGAACGTGGCTCACATTTTAGCCAGGTACATAACATATCTGACCTGCTCCGGGGAATGCTAACGAGTTTAAATCATGACGTCAGTGATCTTCAAGTCGGGAAGTCAGCTCTCGAAGGATGCCTGAGTTTCGACTTGGAATTCCGAGTTCCTTTTTTCCCAGTGCCAGTTGTTATGAACGCGGCATAACTCACGGTGAACTCCATTTATCGCGAATGAAATGTCCGAGCCATGAGATGAGGACCAATAAAATCAGATTACCTCCCTCTTGCAAAGATTGCGTCATTATCTCCTTCATTTGAGGAAGAAGACTGATTACATATTTTAATAAAAATGTTTTTTGTGTTAAAATGTAGTAATGTTAAAATATCACGTTACACATTTAGTAATGACAGAATGCATTTTATACTTCACGCACATCAAGACTCTTGTATGACTTAGATTAAGAAATTATTGTAGCCTAGTGGTTAGAGTGTTGGACTAATAACCGAAAGGTTACAAGTTCGAATCCCCAAACTGACAAGGTACTAATCTGTCGTTCTGCCCCTGAACAGTCATGGAAAATAAGAATTTGTAAAGGTAAAAGGTAAAAAAAGGTGCTTGTGCATTGATAAGCACACCAAACTCGGCATCACTTATAAGTAATAAAGACAGCACTTCTAATAGCCTATTTCACACCATAGCATGCTGAATTTGCACATTAACGTTTCTTTCATTTTTATTTCAGGACAAATGAAAACGTGGCACTGATGCACCCAATGGATTAATGTTTCAGCATTGCCTCAATGAAGAGTTCAACGTTCGACTACCTATGTGCGACATGTGTTACCCCGTCTAAGAGTTTAACATAAACAACGAGAAAGGTACGGTTTACTTAACTTTTAATCATTTCTGCACATGTAACAGCAGTTTACAGCCCTTTTTTGCTTCTTATTATTCCTCGCCCCAATTCACCTAAACTATATGTCTTTATTTCCCAAGGCTTCACCAGAGTCCCCCTAGTACCCCCAGCTGTATTAAGCCCCTTACAACACCCCTTACAACACCCCGCAAAAAAATACAGTTGAAGTCGAAAGTTTACATACACCTTAGCCAAATACATTAAATCTCAGTTTTTCACAATTCCTGACATTTAATCCTAGAATAAAATCCCTGTTTTAGGTCAGTTAGGATCACCATTTTATTTTAAGAATGTGAAATATCAGAATAATAGTACAGAAAATGATTTATTTCAGCTTTTATTTCTTTCATCACATTCCCAGTGGGTCAGAAGTTTACATACATTCAAATAGTATTTGGTAGCTTTGCCTTTAAATTGTTTAACTTGGGTCAAATGTTTTGGGTAGCCTTCCACAAGCTTCCCACAATACGTTGGGTGAATTTTGGCCCATTCCTCTTGACAGAGCTGGTGTAACTGAGTCAGGTTTGTAGGCCTCCTTGCTCGCACACTCTTTTTCAGTTCTGCCCACAAATTTTCTATAGGACTGAAGTCAGGCTTTGTGATGGCTACTCCAATACCTTGACTTTGTTGTCCTTAAGCCATTTTACCACAATTTTGGAAGTATGCTTGGGGTCATTGTCCATTTGGACCAAGCTTTAACTTCCTGACTGATGTCTTGAGATGTTACTATCTGCATTCCCAGCGAATGACCTGCCACTTTCACAACACATTGAAACAGACTTTTTTCATTGATGTTACATTTACTTGAAACTTTAGGCTATTCTTCATCGCATTAGAACCCTTTGAGTGAACTTAAATTGGTATTTAGGACTGCAGTGCTTTAAACTACAGGCCTTTTATAGGAGCTATGGAGCTTTAGTTTTTATCCCAGGCTCTGATTTATATGATTTCATAGGAAGTTTTGTTATAGCACATCACTGCTAAATGATTTTGTAGGAAGAGGGAGCCTAGTCGGTGAGAGAAAGTCAAAAGACAAATTCTTGTCTCATCCCTTAAAGTCAGACTCCAAATGATTTAATATCACAATAAATAAATATTTGTCGCTAATGAGACTTTAGTGTAATCGTTTGTCGCGATATGTGCCACGTACAGTATCACTCTCTTAATTGGTCAACAAGATGTGTGTTGCTGGACTCCACCCTCTCCTTTGACCAACACATAACACAGACTGTCAAATCCTAATTCTTCCACCTCTGCAACATTGCTAAAGTCAGGTCCTCCCTCTCCTGTCCTGCCACTGAAACCTGCGTACATGCATTCATCTCCTCCTGTCTTGACTACTGCAATGCCCTACTCTCCAGCATCAACTCAAGCTCCCTCCATAAGCTCCAAATGGTTCAAAATATCTGCAGCCCGACTCCTCAACCACACAAGTCCTGGCAGCACATCACCCCTGTCCTCTGTGAACTCCACTTGTTCCTTGTCTCTCAACGCATTGATTACAAGATCCTCCTTCTGACCTACAAAGCCCTTCACCACCTTGCCCCCCTTACCTCTAGGACATTCTTCTCCCCACCAACCCACACGCGCATTCTGTTCCACCACAGCAGACCACCTTGCCATCCCCAGGTCGAAGCTCCAGAGCTTCAGCGACAGGGCATTTTCCATAGTTGCTCCTAGGCTCTGGAACTCCCTCCCTCCAGCCATCTGTGACAGCGAGTCCATCACTGTCTTTCAGTCCCTCCTAAAGCCCCACCTCTTTGACAAGGTCGACTCTTAAGCGAGTCCATATACTACAAAGACACTCCTCTCTTCACCATACTGAGCTGCACCTAACACAAACCCTTACCCTACCACTTACCCTAAACTGGGTTTGTATCCAAATCCCAACCCACCCCTACCCATACACTGATACATCACCTTTTTCTTCTTTCAGCCCACCCCTATCTTTATTCATGTTTTCGTTTAGTCTGATTATTTCTTGTTGACTAAATTTGGTTGTTTTACAATTGTGAAGTGACTTTGGGTCCTTGAAAAACTCTATATAAGTCCACTATTGTATCATTATTATTATTATTATTATTAATTTGCCATGTGAGGATTATTTTATCTAATAGAAGTTTTGCAATGGTTAGGTGGTTACAAATGCAATGACACAGTATAAGTGGACGCAAGTTGCATTTTGGCAAATTGTTGTGCCTGTTGTCATAGAGAATCATCATGGATATAACCCCTTTTAGCATGGGCATTGCCGTTGAGGGATTCCAGCATTTTAAAGTAGATAACTGGGTGGGGATTCCTGAGTTTGGACCAATCAGCCAATAAAGATAACCTCAATGGCACTGCCCATGCTGTCACAGATGCTATAATGGCACAGATACAAAGATGAGTCCTATATTTATCTCTATGACCTGTTGTTCACATGCGTATCTGCCCTCTCATTGGCTAGAACTCATCACTCTCTTAGGTGGTAGTTCCCAACTCAGGTCCTAAACTACCCCCAACCGGACACATTTCTGTTGTGGCGCCGGACAAGCGCATCTGATTGTACTTGGCAACTAATTTTCAACCCCTTGAAAAGTTGAATGAGATGTGTTTGACTGGGGCTTCAACAAAAATGTTGTGTGCTGTTGGGGGTATTTGAGGACCAGAGTTGGGAATCGATGCCTCAGTTGAAGCAAATCAAAGCCCCACCTATAGTCAATAGTTTTGGAAGCCAAATACCCCGGGATCCCAGAGTTCTAATAGTAATACTCCAGGGGATTTATTGTTTGTGAAAATAATCCTGCTATCCAAGATATGGTAGAAACAGTAAACATGCAAAATAAATCGTGTTTTTCCCCCCTTTTTTTCTCCCCTTGTCCCCGAGGCCCCATGCGGTGCTGTCTTTTTGAAAGCAAACCTGAGTGGATGGGCCAACAACGCCTGTTTCATCTAGTCATCCAGGGCCTGACGAGATCTGACTGGCCCGGTCCCGAGTGAGATCTCAGAGTCAAGGCTGACCACGGTAATCCATAAACAAACGGAGCCAAACGTCATCAGATGTGGACGTTCTGGAAAAAAATAAAACAAAAAAATGTGTTGTTTCTTATTCTGGGGTCCTGTGTGGCTCAGTCGGTAGAGCATGGCGCTTGCAACGCCAAGCGTCGTGGGTTCGTTTCCCACTGGGGCCACCCATATGCAAAAGTAGTGGCCCCAGCCGACTTGTAAGTCGCTTTGGACAAAAGCGTCTGCTAAATGGGATATATTTTTTATATTTTTATATATTTTCTGAGCAGTGGAAGGCGTGGTGGTAGATTTAGCTTTGATTTTGGATGTTGGATGTAAATATGTGAAGTGGAGACGAATAGAATTTGAAGTTAAGTCAGTCTTTTGGATGCTCAACGTCAGTGTGGCCATATATTCTGTAAATTTCCATAAAACACCAGTGTTGTATTATGTGGATGATCCACACAATTGCTCTATTTGAATTCTTGAAAGACTGGCTATTGGAAGTGTCTGTGTCTGAAATCTAATGTGGCACCTACTTTTTGGAGAGAACCCTTGAGGCGGATGGGTGTAGTAATAATCAAACCACTTTTTCTCCCAGAAGGGTATGGGTCTGATGTTCCAAGAGGTCCGTGTGCCCCGACACCTCGGAGAACACGGCAGTATTCCGCTGGACCAACTCTCTGATGCTTTTGTCGTTGGGTTGGGCTGAGATCTTCCCCCATTGCCACTTCGACCAAGGGAGGGCCTTGCTATGGCCGGGTCCACGTTACGCACAGTGCCTCGTGTGGGTCTGACATTTCTTCAGTAAATTCACATGGTAAAGCTGGTAGGGTTTTCTCCGCCCCGGGTGGCGGACCTTATAGTTGACCTCGCCTACCGACTCAACGATGTCGTAGGGCCCATGCCACGTAGCCAGGAATTTACTCTCCGTGGTAGGGATCAGCACCAAGACCTTCTCACCGGGTTGGAACTCTCGTGGTTAGGCCCCCCGGAGGTAAACACGCTCCTGGGCACGTTGCGCCTGGGCCATGTGCTCTCTCTCACCACTTGCCAAATCACCGTCATCCTCTCCCTCATCTCCTCCACATGTTCTACTATGCTGAGAAGGGGGGTTGGCTGCTCTTCCCAGATCTCCTTGGCTAGGTCCAGGAGCCCGCGGGGCCGACGGCCATACAGGTTCTCAAAGGGGGAGAACCCTGTGGATGCTTGGGGTACCTCACACACTGAAAACATCAGGTGGGGCAACACCAGGTCCCAGTTCCTCCCATCTCTCTCGATGACCTTCTTCAGTATCTGTTTCAGGGTCTTAACGAAGCGTTCCACCAGCCCGTCGGTTTGTGGATGGTACACACGGGTCCTTACCTGTTTGATTCGTAACAGATTGAAGACATCCATCATCATACAAGACATGAACGCGGTGCCCTGGTCCATCAGGTTACCCACCCAGCTAAATAAATGGAAAGCTCCCATGCGATACCTTTTGCTGCCACCGTGCGTAGTGGGAATGCCGACTAGGTGTGCGCCCAACAGGGGGTGACGCAACTCGCCATCTGGGTTATCCCAGAGCTGGGGGGTGTGGAGGGTATGGCCTCCTCCCGGTCGGGACAGCTCCACGCGAGGTGCCCCGGCTCACCGCACTCATAGCAGTGTCTTTGACCAGGGTCCAGCAGTAGCCGACATCGTCGGTTTGGGTCACCCTCCTGCTTCACAGCCTCGGCTGGATCCGTCCGGGCCCCCTTCAGCTCCTCACCTCTCTTTGTGTTGGTCACCCCCCTCGCTGCATCTCCTCTCTCCGCTCGGGCCCCTCTCAGCAGGTCCTGGGTGTTCTGGTGAATCTCCACCACTGTCAGCAACTCCTCCAGGCTCTTGGGGTTCTGCATGCTCACCGTCTTCTTCATCTCGTAGGGCAGGGCCCGAAGGTATTTATCCAGAACAAGCTGGTTGATCATCGGAAGGGACGGTACTTCCATCAGTAGCCTACCCTTGGTCAGCCGCAAAAGGTTGATCATCTGAGCACGGGGGACAGAATGGGGTCAAAGGCCCAGTCGTGGACCACGGCGTGAGAGATTATTATTATGGCTTAGTATCACCCGTTTGAGTCCCTCATAATTCGCTGCCTGGTCAGTATTCAAATCCAAGTAGGCCTTCTGGGCCTTCCCAGAGAGGTAGGGTGCCAACAGGCTGGCCCACTTGGGCTTGGGCCATCCTTCCCGCTGTGCCATCCTCTCGAAGGTGCACAGATACGACTCCACGTCATCTTCCTCCCTTAACTGAACCACGAACTGATTCGGGCCAGACTCCTGAGCCCTCCCAACCTTCAACTGGGCTACCTCTGCTACCAGTCTGCGGTTTTGTTGGTGCTGCTCCTCCAGGACTTGCCCCTGGAGAGCCTGTTGCTCTGCTGGCTGAGGATGAACTGAGCCACCAGCTCCTCCATGGTAATCTCTGCACACTCGACCCCACGGCACCCAAAGCTGAGCGTGCAGAGATTGACACAGAGACAGGGAGGCTTTAGTCCAAAAACAACTTTACTAAGATGGAAAATAAACATATCAAAGAAATCACTTCGGTTTTGCTCTGTCTTTCTTCTATCTCTTAACTGGTGTCCGTCTCTCCCCTTCTCTCTCGCAGTGTGCCATCGTGCTCCTTTAATTTAACCTCCACAGATGGTTGGCACTTTCCTCTAAATACCTCCTCCACTTATAGCTGTCCGTGTCGGGTGCCCAGCTCCCGTATCCCCAGCTGAGGGAGACAACGTCGCCTTACGTACCTCCCCTCTATTACCATCCTCCGGGGTAGACCTCCTGGGATACCACAATACATTAATAAAACAAATGCTGTGAGTCCCCAATCAATAATAAAAAAATTAAAAAGCAGAAAGTAATTCTTATTTATACTATATATTTCAGTCTAAATCTACATGCGTTAGCTCGCCTAACTAAGTATGATACTGTACTTATGAAGCACTGTCTTTCAACTGTCTTTATACTACCCGAGGTAGAGACTGTCTTTATACTACCCAAGGTAGAGGGGGGGGGAAACTATATGATAAATAAATATAAAATCAAATCAGGCTCAGCATAAGAAGAAGGGGAAGTAATTGACAGAGAGCCAAACAGCCCAGGTACACACACCCTCTGCGGCTTGTAAAAGTGAGACATAAATATTGAAATATTGAAATGATAGATGATGCCTGCCACACAGTGGTGCATGGAGGGAGATGGTCATGAGGGCTGAGCCAGGTGCCAAGGCCTCAATCATGGACATCACGTACATGTAGACAAAAACAAACGCACACAAGCGCACACTCACTCGCTCTCACTGCCTTACGTAAATGCATGTGTCCCCCCTACTCACACATTTTTACCCACTCATGTGAACTAACACACTTCCTCACAGATACACACTCACCACAATACCTCACACACACAAACCAACACTCTCTCTCCCTTTCCCTTGCTTAACTCACTCCACCCCCCCCCCACACACACACACCCACCCACCCAAATGTGTTAGGATGTGGACCAGCGAAAGATTTGGCTGGAACCCCCCTTTGGTTGTTGGTAGTATGGGTGATTCATATCAATTATATAAAGGATGATTCATATTCACATTTGCATGCTGTTGAGACTGAAATAAAGTATGTTAGAAATACACATTAGAAATCATTCACAATTTTGAGGAAAGTAAAATTCATTGTCCCGAAAGGTGAGGTGACAAGAACATTTAAATGTGAGAAATTAATTTCACAGATTTGATTTGGCTGAATGCTAATATTATAGATTGAGAGAGAGAGAGGATAGCGAGATGTCCAAACTTTCCTTACAACAACAAAAACGTGAAAATAGCATTTTCGTAATAGCTGTTTTTCACATGTTGAGTTTAAAGTTTTTGTAGTTTAAAGTTTTTTTTTTGTAAGGGTTCCGACATATCTCTCTCAATCCATAATATTTGCTTTCAGCCGAATCAAATCTGTGATATGCAGTTTCACGTGAAAACTTTAATGTGAAAATCTCACGTTCACATGTGGAATTGAAAGTTAGCATGTGAAAATCAAACTCCACATGGGAAAATCTCAGATTGTCACACCCTGACCTTAGTATTCTTTGTTTTCTTTGTTATTTTGGTTAGGTCAGGGTGTGACATGGGTGATGTATATGATTTCCTCTTGTCTAGGGGTTTTGTATGTTTATGGGGTGTTTCCTATCTAGGTGTTTTTGTAAGTCTATGATTGCCTAGATTGGTTCTCAATTAGAGGCAGCTGTCTATCGTTGTCTCTGATTGGGAACCATATTTAGGCAGATATATTCTTTGGGTATTTTGTGGGTGATTGTTCATGTTCCAGTGTTCCAGTGTTTAGTGTTCACGTTACGGGACTGTTTCGTCTTCGTTCCTTTTGTCGGTTTGTTGTTTTTGTTCAGTGTTCAAGTATTCCCATTAAATATGGATTATCATCACGCTGCATCTTGGTCCTCCTCTCTTTCACCCGAAGACAATCGTGACGGAATCACCCACCATCAAAGGACCAAGCAGCATGGTAATGGGCAGCAGCAGGAGAGGCAGCGATATCAGGACTTCTGGACATGGGAGCGAGATCTGAACTATGTCACGACTTGGGAGGAGATAGATAGGTGGGCAGTCGACCCAGGGAGAGTGCCGGAGCCCGCCTGGGATTCTCTGGAGCAGTGTGAGGAGGGATACCGGTGAATGGAGTCAGCACGGCGGCGCGATAGGAAGCCCGAGAGGCAGCCCCAAAAATTTATTGGGGGGGGACACGGGGAGTGTGGCGGAGACCTGTGCCAACTCCCCGTGCTTACTGTGGAGAGAGAGGGGCGTCCTGGTCAGGCACTGTGTTATGTGGTGGAATCTCAGTACACGTGCTTAGCCCGGTGCGCTACATCCCAGCTCCCCGCATCTGCCGGGCTAGAGTGAGGATCCAGCTAGGGCAGATGGTGCCAGCCCTGCTCTCTAGACAGCCAGTGTGTCTCCTCGGGCCAGGATATTCTGTGCCGGTGTTACGCACTGTGTCTCCCGCATGTCTGCACAGCCCAGTGCGTCCTGTGCCTGCGCCCCGCATGTGCCGGGCTAGAGTCACCATCCAGCCAGGACGGGTTGGGCAGGCCATTAGCTCGAGACCTCCAGTGCGTCTTCACGGTCCAGTCTATCCAGTACCACCAGTGCCGACACCAAGCACCAGACCTCCAGTACGCCTTCACAGCCAGTACATCCTGTTCCTCCTCCCCGCACTCGCCCTGAGGTGTTTGTCTCCAGCCCGGTACCATCTGTGCCGGCACCACACACCAGGCCACTAATGCGCCTCCAGGATCCAGTATTCCTTGTTCCTGCTCCTCGCCCTCGCCCTGAGGTGCGTGTCCCCAGCCCGGTACCACCAGTGCCGACACCACGCACCAGGCCTATAGTGAGCCTCCCGTCTGTCCTGAGCCGCCAGAGTCGCCCGTCTGTCCTTAGCCGCCAGAGTCGCCCGTCTGTCCTTAGCCGCCAGAGTCGCCCGTCTGTCCTGAGCCGCCAGAGTCGCCCGTCTGTCCTGAGCCGCCAGAGTCGCCCGTCTGTCCTGAGCCGCCAGGGTCGCCCGTCTGTCCTGAGCCTCCAGGGTCGCCCGTCTGTCCTGAGCCTCCAGGGTCGCCCGTCTGTCCTGAGCCGCCAGGGTCGCCCGTCTGTCCTGAGCCTCCAGGGTCGCCCGTCTGTCCTGAGCCGCCAGAGTCGCCCGTCTGTCAGGAGTCGCCCGTCTGTCAGGAGTCGCCCGTCTGTCAGGAGTCGCCCGTCTGTCAGGAGTCGCCCGTCTGTCAGGAGCCGCCAGTCTGTCAGGAGCCGCCAGTCAGCCAGGAGCCGCCAGAGCCGCCAATCAGCCAGGAGCCGCCAGTCAGCCAGGAGCTGCCAGAGCAGTCAGTCAGCCAAGATCCGCCAGAGTCTCCCTCCAGTCCGGATCCGCCAGAGTCTCCCTCCAGTCCGGATCCGCCAGAGTCTCCCTCCAGTCCGGATCCGCCAGAGTCTCCCTCCAATCCAGAGGCGCCACTCACTCAAGACTCGACCATCAGTCCAGTGGCGTCCTCTAGTCCATGGTCGGCGGTGAAGGTTCCTGCTCCAGAGACATTAAGTAAGGGTGAAGTGGAGCGGGGTCCACATCCCGAACCAGAACCGCCACCTCGGGGTTCTCAATTAGAGGCAGCTGTCTATCGTTGTCTCTGATTGGGAACCATATTTAGGCATATTTAGGCAGTCACTTGTGGGTGATTGTTCCTGTTCCAGTGTTTAGTGTTCACGTTACGGGACTGTTTCGTCTTCGTTCCTTTTGTCGGTTTGTTGTTTTTGTTCGGTGTATTACCATTAAATATGGATTATCATCATGCTGCATCTTGGTCCTCCTCTCTTTCACCCAAAGACAATCGTGACACACTTACACATATTGATTTTCATGTAATTACATTTTCACATGTAAAAACAATCACGTCACTCTGTCCACACATTTCAGGGTTGCGTTGAAACAATGACAGGTAAATGATCCAAGACCAGCTCAGTTAATCCCTACCATTGTGACAATGAGTTGTCATAATGCTGCATCAAATATACATGATCTTAGGGGCATTGGCAAACGCAATGTAAGTCATTTAATTTATGTACCCCTAATTGCACCGAATTCATCTGTTTGTCCTACAGCTATTGTAAGCAATAATCATGAGCTTATAAATCAGAATTCCATTGTTAGCACTGAGGGGGTGTGCAATAGTAGGAAGACCACTTTATGCAGCTCACTCTGCACTATCAGCTTCAATGTAAATAACATGAGTAAGTTTACCTCTGATAGGCTTCCCAGTAAAGCATTAAAAACAATCAAGCAACCCAGAAAAGTGCTAAAAATAGTTCATATGAACATATGTAGCCTAAGAAACAAGGTCCAATAAGTCAATAATTTGCTTGTAACAGGACATTCATATTCTGGCTACCTCTGAAACACACTTAGAAAGTACCTTTGATAATACAGTGGTAGCTGCATGGTTATAACATCTACCAAAAAGACAGAAATGCCAACAGAGGTCGATGTTGCGGTCTATATTCAGAACCACATTCCTGTAAAGCTTAAAGACGATGTAATGTTAAATACTGTTGAAGTAATATGGATACAGGTTAATCTGCCTCACCTGAAGCCCATTCTAGTGGAAAGCTGCTATAGACCACCAAGTGCTAACAGACAGTATCTGGAAAATATGTGTGAAATGCTTGATAAGGTATTTGATATCAACAGAGAAGTCTATTTTCTGTGTGATTTAAATATTGACTGGCTATCATCAAGCTGCCCACTCAGGAAATGACTTCAAACTCTAAACAGTGCCTTCAAGTTGGATCAGGTTGTCAGTCAACCTACCAGGGTAGTTACAAACAGCACAGGAATTAAATCATCAACATGTATTGATCACATCTTTACTAACGCTGCAGATATTTGCTTTAAAGCAGTAACCAAATACATAGGATGTAGTGATCACAATATAATAGCCATATCTATGAAAACCAAAGTTCCAAAGGCTGGGCCTAATATAGTGTATAAAAGGTCATACAATAAGATTTCTTGTGATACGTATGTTGATGATGTAAAGAAAACGTGCTGGTCTGTGGTGTGTAATGGGGAGCAACCAGATGCTGCACTTGACGCATTTATGAAACTGCTTTTTCCAGTTACTAATAAGCACGCACCCATTAAGAAAATGACTGTAAAAACTGTTAAATCCCCTTGGATTGATGTGGAATTGTATGGTTGAGAGGGATGAAGCATAAGGTATGGCAATTAAGTCTGGCAGTCCAACTGATTGGCAAACATACTGCAAATTAAGAAATCATGTGACTGAACTAAATCAAAATGAACTACACTATGAACCAAAGATAAATTATATAAAACACGATAGTAAAAAAGCTTTGTGGCACCTTAAATAACATTTTGGGGAAAAATTCCAACTCGGCTCCTTCATTCATTGAATCAGATGGCTCATTCATCACAAAGCCCACTGATTTTGCAAACTACTTTAATGCCTTTTTCATTGGCAAGATAAGCAAACTTAGGGATGACATGCCAGCAACAAACACAGACACTACACATCCAAGTATATCGGACCAAATTATGAAAGACAGGAATTTCATAAAATGTAATTCCGTAAAGTCAGTGTGGAAGAGGCAAAAAAATTATTGTTATCTATCAACAATGACAAGCCACCGGGATCTGATAATCTGGATGAAAAATTACAGAGGATAATAGCAGACGATATAGCCACTCCTATTTGCCACATCTTGAATTTAAGTCGACTAGAGAGCGTGTGCCCTCAGGCCTGGAGGGAACCTAAAGTCATTCCACTTCCCAAGAATAATAAAGCCCCCTTTACTGGCTCAAATAGCCGACGAATCAGCTTGTTACCAACAAAAAATTGTGTTTGACCAGATACAATGCTATTTCACAGTAAACAAATTGACAACAGAATTTCATCTTGCTTATAGGGAAGGAAACTCAACCATGCACAGCACGTACACAAATGACTGATGATTGGCTGAGAGAAATTGATGATAAAATGATTGTGGGGGCTGTCTTGTTAGATTTCAGTGCAGCTTTTGACATTATCGATCATAGTCTGCTGCTGGAAAAACGTATGTAAGAAGCATCTCAAGGTCCTGGAGTGGTCTAGCCAGTCTCCAGACCTGAACCCAATAGAAAATCTTTGGACGGAGCTGAAAGTCCGTATTGCCCAGCGACAGCCTCGAAACCTGAAGGATCTGGAGAAGATCTGTATGGAGGAGTGGGCCAAAATCCCTGTTGCAGTGTGTGCAAAACTGGTCAAGAACTACAGGAAACGTATGATCTCTGGAATTGCAAACAAAGGTTTCTGTACCAAATATTAAGTGCTGCGTTTCTGATGTATCAAATACTTATGTCATGCAATAAAATGCAAATTAATTACTGTAATTTTAATTACTTAAAAAATCATACAATGTGATTTTCTGGATTTTTGTTTTAGATTCAGTCTCTCACAGTTGAAGTGTACCTATGATAAAAATGACAGACCTCTACATGCTTTGTAAGTAGGAAAACCTGCAAAATCGGCAGTGTTTCAAATACTTGTTCTCCCCACTACTAAATAATATCCCCGCCAATTTGCATGGTTGAGTGTCTACATGTGTAGCATGTAGTGCGTATAGCCTTAATATTGAGGATGATAATTGTAATCCATATCGTATCAACGTCATAGTTGCATCATAATTACCTTCAACATCATTGAAAAACACATCCCAGCATTTCCATAGCAATTGACATTTCACATGATCATGAAATAGGCCTTGCATTATTATTAATATAGAGACGGCTTCACGACAGTACAAATGTATCCCGTAAAATATGCTATTATTCCCAACGTCAATATACTATGTG